>NW_025941694.1:2944-100287 GCF_000764305.2 Hyalella azteca
GTTCCAAATGGTTATAATAAAGCTATGTTAATAAACTATGGTTGGTGATGTAGGTTCGCGCTACATTCATACATCCAGATTTTTTTGCGTCATGAGGTCATTGGATCTTCTTCGAAGTATCAGGAATAATCTTGTTTGTGCTCAAATTTATTATTATTCTTGCATGTTCAGTTATTAGTTATATATAACATATCCATTCAAATAAGACATTAGTAGAAAATTTAGCAATAATTTGTTATATTTTGGGCCCTTGTGGGTTAAAAGTAATTAAAGATGGTGGCAGGACGATTGGATGTGGACAGCATTACCTGGTGACTATTTCAACCTTTTGTAGAAAATATAAGTGAAAAATATTTCACAGACTCTGAAAATGGATTTTGGTCGTTATCAAAAATGCAACGCACGATATGAGTATCTCAAAAGTCATAGCCGTATTTATCCAATAAAATGTTCAGTTAAGCTTGAGTAGCCCTTAGCTGGGCACTGCGAGGTTTGGGGTGAATGCATGCGCTGTAGTTCGGTGATCATCTTCGGCTGATCAGGCGCGTTGCATGCGCATGCCTTCCGCGAGTTGAACGTGGCGAGTTGGACGCGGATTGTCTTGTACTAATTTTCTTTCAGATGGTCACCTTAAGCCTTATAGCGATACCAAGTTTCAGTTAGCTTGGATAAGAATTGATAAAATTTCGCATGTACCCAAGGAGCGAATCAGCACACCACAGCGAAGGTAGTAGAGCCCTGCTCTGCTGTTCTGTGCAGCCCTGCACTGATAGGCTTAATACAAAATAGCAAACAAATGGAACTTTTATTTCAAAGACGATTGGTCCAAAGCTTGAGGAAGCAGACGTATTCACAAAATATCAAGGATTGAACCAAGTCCCGATAAATAACGCTTGGCAGCGGTTCCGATACAGGTTATAGCCGTTATGCCGACGAATAAACCCGGCCCAATATAACTGTAGTAGCAAGAAATATCGAATAAATTTTCCAGTTCTGCATTACAGTAGTAGTAATCCAGTGTCGCAATAAGGTTTAATCAAATACATTCACAGAAGCAATGCATTACACGTTTTACACACCCTGACAGACGGAAGGCTCTGTGTATCGTAAACTGTGTCGCTGAAAATCACCAAAAGATGGAACGAGGGTTGTTTCCCACCGGATACGCAGTTATTCTATCGAATGAAAGGAATAAATAGCTGTTAGGTACTTGGTAATAAAATTAGAGCTCTAAGAGCATGAATGTAAGACGCAATATGTCAATATATCAACAGCCCCGGACCCACCATAAAATCTTTAGCCACCAAGCGGTTAAGCTGTAACTTTAAGAGGCATGTAAATAGGCCATGTAAAGGGAAATTATGATAGTTGAAAGGGAGGACAGACTCCAATAATTAGCTAGCATCAAGCCTTCCCAAAATGTAATCAAAGCATCAAGCCTTCCCAAAATGTTAGGAACAAATATTTATTTAAGTAAAAAGCCGAAGCTCAAAAGTCAAAGTGGTCATACCACAAGAAAAGGCAAAGACCAAATTCAACACTGGAGTCGGCCCTATCCTAATCAAAGAAAGCACGAACATGCATAATAAACGAAAACAAATAAAACTAAAAACAAAGAGTGATCACTCAAAATAATAACTAGCAATTAAAAAGGAATGGCTTTATACACTCCTAACGGAGCAACATTAATGTGATGTTACACCACCAAGTCTTACAGCCAACTCTTACTATTTACAAAATTCATACCCAACAATAGGTTTGAAGAAAAAGAAACTTAGAAACCAAGGAATGTGGAAATTTCTAACAGCGCCGAGCCCCGAACTGCCGCCTGGCGATAAACTCGAAGGCGACGATGAAACTGCTCAATCGATTGAACTATTCTAACAGCAAATCTACGTGATTCTAACGCATTCAGGCCCGCTACGATTGAATGATGTAAATATTAAATAATAAAGATGTTCTTATGGATGAAAATAACGCAAAGAGATATTAATGGCAAAGTAGTCTAAATGTTTCTATCGCAGAGCCGTTGATCAATGATGTGCATGCAAGACACTTTGCGTTAGGCTATTTTGAATTTTTATAAAAAGACCATGTTATAGATATAAACATATCAGAAAAATGCCATTTATAGCTTATTATTCACGTCAAACTGGACAAGAATGAGCCTAAAGACGCGCGATGGTATCCTCGAGTAATTGGCAATAGAAAAGCTTGGGCTACAGTATCAAAAAATTTGTTGGGCATTTTTTTCTTTTTATCGCATTTTCTCATTTATGGAAAAAGGCGCTATTGTGCTCCTCATGTCCGTCCGTCCGTCCGTGATTTCACGTGACAGAGAAAATGCGCACTCTGTCACTCATCAAAGTGAGTGCTGATCAATTTTATCAATCGATTTTACTTATATGGCTCCCTTGAACAATTAAAAATCACACAACACGCCATCTTGAAAATCTATCTCTTCCTATTATTTTGATACTACAACATTGAGTGACATATCATTTGATTCGTAAAGACAAAATCGAGCGACTCTGGGAGCCCTGTTTTTCTGATTTGCTCACGTAAGTGTACAAAATTTCAGAACTATCGGTCTAGTCTAGTTCTAGTTGGTCTAGTTTAGGAGATAATTTTTAGGGTAGACGCTCCCCAGAATGACGATAGCTAAACAGCGTCAGGTTAAATTAATAAAAGAAAAAAAATTGGATCAATCATTTAAGTTCTTGAAAGATACAGTAAATGCAGAGAATAATTCATTGTACTTAACGTACTATAATCTGTAACATATGAAGAGAGGAGCTTCAAACTTCTTGATACGTGTGCAAGACTTGCGTCAAGGTTGTTACATGCAGTTGAATTGGTGAAATGAACTTTGCTCTTCATTCAAAATTGTTCAGCTAGAATGAGCCGAACCAATTTTTCAAAAGTCTTATGCAATTCATTTGGACCACGAATATTTTTCCATTTGTATTTTTTTGTGTCAATTGGTAAGAACGGTCTTAAATTTTCTCTGCAGTTGCCTCACCACAGTAGGCCGATGGCTCCAAAACTTGCTGTGATCGAGTACAACTTGAAGGTCGGACAGGCAACGCGTTTCGCCAGTTAGCAACGCGTGCCATCTTCAATTAACCGTTAATGTTCATCAATTAGTTGTATTTATCTTCCTGAATGCGTTAGTATCCTGGGAATCGCGTAGATTTACTGTTAGAATAGTTCAATTGATTGACCAGTTTTATCGTCGCCTTCGAGTTTATCGCCAGGCGGGAGTTTGGGGCTCGGCGCAGGGCTGCACAGAATAGCAGAGCAGGGCTGTACTACCTTCGCTGTGGTGCGCTGATTCGCTCCTTGGGTGCATGTGAAATTTTATCAATTCTTATAAAAAGCTAACAGAAGTTTGACATCGCTTAGGTTTAAGGTGACCGTCTGAAGGGAAATTAGTACTAGACAGTTAACCAACTCGTAATTCCCAGTTGAGAGCAACTCCAGCTTATTTGAACATTTTATTGGGTAAATACGGCTAAGACTTCTGAGATATAGACTCTTTTCGTGCGTTGCATTTTTGATAACGGCCTTAAATCAATTTTCTGAATATGTGAATTATTTTTCTCGATTCTTTTTTACAAAAGCTTTGAAATAATCGTCAGGTAATGCTGTCCACATACGAATCTCCAGCCACCTCTAAAATTTCAAATACTACCGACTTCGATTACTTAGTAACCGGCAAGGGCTTAATACATATTACATTATCTCATAAATTAAAATAATACTAATATGTATCGACGGAAGTGTTATATATAATAACGTTACTGAACATGCAATTAGTTGAACAAAATTCAGCACAAACTAAACTATTCCTGATAGTCCGATGGAGATCAACTACCTTATGACACAAAAAATTGAGATTTATGAATGCAAAGCGAACCTACATCACCAACCATACTTTATTGACATAGCTTTATTATTACCCTTTTGGATGGACTATTACCCCATTATTACCCTATGGACTACCGTGTCGGTAGCCGGTAGTCCATATATAAATAAAACTTTCTAAAACATCCAAATATATTAATCAAGCTCCCCACACTGCCCTATATATTAAAAGACGCAGTTACTCACCCTTACATGAAATTCTTCCTGGATGCTCTGTTACCCACCTGAAAAAATTGACGAGTATTTGAACACCGGTAACAGTTAAATAAAATTTTAATAAAACTTATCTACCTAAAGTTAAGTTGCCTGCATACATTTCCATTTTGGTTCATCGCGCTCAAATTAATTAGTATATCTCTTAAAATTGTTTTCTATAGCCTATATTAGAAAATACTTTTAGAATTAACTCAACTAAATATTCACATGATCAAACCAAATAACTAGACAGTGTAATTTTTGACGACGTTGAATGTGAGGTAACAGACATTATCATCATTAAGAATACCTAGTTAATTAAGGTGCCGTGTTTTGTCTCTGAACCGATAAATGATTAATTATTGGTCTCTAAATTGGAAAAATAATTTGTTGTAGCTGTAGCATTGCAATATCTTAGTTGAAATCCACTTCTAAGGTTAAAAATTGACGTATCACCCAAAATAGATTGGCAAGGACATGGAACAAAAAATTCGAAGAGTCTTTTCTACTTGCTTAAATTTTGGACGAAACTTATACAACCAGTTACTCATGCCTGCAGTGGTACTGAATATTCACGAATACGGTCTATAAATATGGATAAAAGTTGAACCATATATTGGTATGATGCGTACGGTGTACCCGTGTAAAATTTGTTCAGATAAAACATTCGTATTTCCAGATAAATTTGTTTAAGGAATGTTGTATATTTCTCAATTTATTGTTTTTTAAGCATTATGTTTTTCATTTATGAATTACTTGATTAGAGTCTATTAAGAGAATCTTGAATAGGTCCTTTAATCATGTATTCGGTATTCATTGTTGTATAAAAACATTTTGTTGTGCTTGATAATAATATGCTGTGAATGGAGAAATTTTTATGTTTTATTTTGTATTGGCAGCTGAAACACGTTCACAGAAGATCTTGGTATTTCCATTTCCATTGTGCAGCTTGCATGAATGTTGTTCCATGCGTTCAAATTTGTTGAACTAGTTTGAATCCAAGCAGTATTTTACCATTTGTTTGAAATTCTTTTCTACTACTGTGTTTTCACAATTTATTGTTTCGTCCTAATTATTACTAATGTTTTCAGAATTTCTACGCAGCTTTTCAATCGTTGTGGGCCAATGGTTATAAAACTTACTGTGATCGAGTACAAGTTGAAGGTCGTACAGTGGCCGCGTCTAGCCACTTCCCACCGCGTGCCATCTTCATCTAACCATTAATGTTCATCAGTTAGTTGTATTCATTTCCACTTCAAGTTTATCGTCAGGCTGGAGTTCGGGGCTCGGCGCAGGGCTTCTCTACTACCTTCGCTGTGGTGTGCTGATTCGCTGCTTGGGTGCATGCGAAATTTTATCAATTCTTATCCAAGCTAACTGAAGTTTTGCATCGCTAAGGTTTAAGGTGACCAACTGAACGGAAATTAGTACTAGACAGACAATCAACGTTCAACTCGAGGAAGGCATGCGCATGCAACGCGCCTGATCAGCCGAAGATGTTCTCCGCACTACAGCGCATGCATTCACATCGAACCTCGTAGTGCCCAGCTGAGAGCAACTCCAGTATAATTGAACGTTTTATTGGGTGAATCCTGCTACGTCTTTTGAGTTGCAGACTCTTATCGTGCGTTGCATTTTTGATAACGGCTAAGAACCATTTTCAGAGTCTGTGAATTATTTTTCGCGATTCTTTTTTACAAAAGATTTGAAATAATCATCAGGTATTGCTGTCCACATACCAAATGTCCAGCAACTATCATTTCACTATACCACTTAGGATTCTTATTAGCCCGTAAGGACTCAAAAAATATTGTAAGAGAAAAGTCTTAGCATTTTGTGCGCCCTATACGTATACTGGGAGTGTCTGATATAACAATTTACTGAACTTGCAGTTAAGTCAGCAAAATTCAGTACAAACTAAGCTATTCCTGCTACACTGATGAAAATGCAATGACTATATGGCACAAAAAATAAAATTTTAATTCATGGATGTACTGCAAACCAACATCATCAACAATATATAATGTGTTGATACAGCTTCAGTCACAAAATTTGGATCAAAATTTGGAGCATGTGGCAAACTTTCTGATTATTTGTGAGTAATTTCCTCATACTAGATTTTTTTCAGAATACGATCCAACACAAGTAAGGAAATAGCCGCGCCGCTATCAGATTAAAGATAATTAAAGGGAGTTATAGTTGATCCAATAATCCAATAATGTTTCAGAGTACCAATAACGATCGAATAGTCGCAATTATCGAAAAATTTAACCTGTTTTATGAAATGATTTTTTCTAAAAATACGTTTGAGGTTCGTAGGTGTGTATATTCAGTTATTACAACTTTCCTGAGTGTCTCGCCTATTGTACAATTACAAATGGGAAGCACTGGCCCAGCCACAGCCTCCAGTCTGCGCCTGCTGGCCATTCCAAGTTCTGAGTCAGTGTCGCGCATGAAACGAGGGAGGCATTGTAAACATTGTGATGCATAATGCAATCTACTCAATTTTGTATATGTTTCATTTCATATCAACATGTAAATTTGGACACGCGAATAAAACATCTCGACACTTTTGCGTGCCCGTTTGTGCCTAAGCAAAAAAAAAAACACTGATGACGAATGGAAAGGAGATATTGGCTTTTCCAAGAAGGTCCTGCATGCACCGATTTTTCAAAAAGAACCTTGCAACCAAAATCTGCGTTATAAAACTTGCACGCCTTAGGTTTTACTTAGTACATTAGAGAAATTTCTGATTATTATCAAACTTTTACACTGTCAGAAAATAAATCCAAGAACGTCGTTTACTTCTTCATTGAAAAAATTACTCCCACATACTAGACCTGACTTTACAACTACGAATGTTAATCTAAACTGAAATGAGGTTCACCATTCATGGAAATAAATTTCATGGAAATAAATTGAAAAGATAAGTGCATTGTAAAGTTTTTTTATTTCGTGTGATAATGACGTTCAAAACGATATGGGATGTTATGTTTATCTTTTCTATTTGTCCAGCTGTAGAGAGTTTGCCTTTACATTCAAACGGAGCTCACTTCGCCCTGCCCCAACCCAGATAAAAATTGCTGGCCCCGTCCGGCAGTGAATAGAAGCAGTCACTGCCGCAATACTGCCATTCTCTGCCGTCATCACGCTACAAGCGCCTTCTGGGTGCCACAGCACCGCCGTGTGGCCGCTGCCGACAAATGCAGCTCGGCCCTCACTATTTCACTGCAGAACTGCTACATCGAACTGGAGCCGTTCTATATAAACAAGGTTTGAACGAGTACGGCATTCCTGTCGTACCGTGAGATACGGTATTCCTGTCATACCTTTCATCTACCTACGAAATTACTCAGGAAAAGAAAAAAAAACATTGAACTGGGACGTTCTAAGTCAGGATTGAACGAGTGCCGGCTGCCATGAGTCACGAGAATTACAACTAAAATATGAACTTTGCTGTAATTTAATATGAAATACCTATTTTAGGACCTAAAAATGTCCTAAATTTTCAAATAACTCCCATTCCATTCATCCACCAACGAAGTTTCACGTAAAATACATCGAATTGAAACTGTTCTAAACGACGATTGAACGAGTGCCGCTGCCATGAGTCACGAGAATTACAACTAAAATATGAACTTTGCTGTAATTCAATATAAAATACATATTTTAGGACCTAAAAGGTTCTAAATTTTCAATAACTCCCATTCCATTCATTTACTTACGAAGTTTCACGTAAAATACATCGAATTGCACCCGTTTTAAACGACGGTTGAACTCATTCAAACGTCGATCGGCTCGTTCAAACGACGGCGTGAGTCACACGACTTTCGTCTTACTACTTAACGGCCTGCAGTTCGCTCTGTGCTGTGACGCTGTAAACGTGGATAGTTGTTGAAATAATGTTGTTGTTGCATCTATATTCCATTTAAAATTCGTTCCAAAGTTCAGCTCTGGTTAATTTAAACCCAGATAATTCAAGTGTTTCTCGGTGTTTGCCAACTGTGTGCAAGGAGTTGAATTTTTGCGACATGCCCATGTAGGCTTAGATTGATAATCCTTATGAATTTAATGTTTATGTGCTGCACACTGCACAGTAATGCAGCTATGACTAGGAATAGGGCCTACGGCTGATTTTGATCGGTGTTTCCGACCAATTTTTTTTAGATAAATTTCTCCAGTGGAATTTTAAGTTTATAAAATCATGGAACGGAAACCTTACCATGCACTGGCCTCAAAACAGAGGAAACGGAGGAGAATTAAATATTTTTGCAATAATTTTGTCAGTGCTGACCGTGCATGCACTGATGGCAGTATGGTGGTTGACACTGGTTCTCATCCTGAAGAAAACTATAATTTTCCATATTCAAGTGACTTTGCTGTTGAAAATTTCCCTGTTGACAACATTTCAAGTAATAAAGACGAATCATTCTCAGATGACATTTACAGCGTAAGCGTTTCTGATGACGAATTTGAGGGCAGAAAAGCACCAAGCCCGTTCACACAAGAAGAAAAATTGCGCAAAGCTCTCCGTTCTTGGGCTCGAGAAGAAAAGACAGTTTCTGGATCTTCTATTAATAGGCTGCTGAGAATTTTGCACCCAGACTTCCCAAGTCTTCCGTTGTCAGTAAGCACATTACTTAATGATAAAGAAAATGCTGCTGAGGTACGCCAAATGTTTTATGGGCGTTATGCTCATTTTCCCTCATGGATAGAGTGTGTTCTCCAGCACCTGAAACAAAATCAGAAGATTCAATCTTTGAGTGCTATCATCAATGTTGATGGCATCCCGCTGTTCAACGACACTCGTAGGTATCACGCTTGGCCCATTCTTCTCAGCTTTCTAGAGATATCCGGAAAAATATTTGTTCCTGGGATTTACATTTCAGAAGAAGTAACATCAAATAAAATGCCAAGTCCAGATGTGTTCTTAGAAAGGTTTGTGACTGAAATTAAAGTTTTACAAGAAAAAGGTTTGGAGGTTAAAAAGGCGATCATTCCTTTCAAAATTGAGGCAATATCATGCGATGCACCTGCAAGATCTGACCTGAAAAATACCGTGAATCACAACAGCTACCACGGCTGCGAGAGGTGTGTTCAAAAGGGGACGTACGCAGGTGGCCATGTTGTCCTTGGTGAAACCGATGCTGTGCTGAGAACAAATTTTAGCTTTAGGAATAAGGCTGATAAGAATCACCACAAACCGACCGTAGAATCGACACCGCTGTTAACCTTGGACATTGACATGGTTCACGATTTCCCAATCGATATAATGCACGGCGCATTCCTCGGTGTAATGAGACGTTTATTGCATCGGTGGCGCGGCAGCAAGACAGGTGAAAAGAAATGCCATCTCTCAGTGGACTTGAGAGAATCATTTGATTCCAAAATATTGGGGATTTGTCGATCTGTGCCTCGCGAATTCTCTCGAAAAATGATCGGTGGTTTCAGATCTCTCTCGTTTTGGAAAGCTTCTGAATACCGCTTGTTTGCCGTTTACATGGGGATTTATGTGTTGAAGAATATCTTGCCTGAAAATTTATACACGCACTTTCTGAAATTTAGCGTTAGCTTAAGAATATTGTTGACTCCCAATCAAGAAGTGAATATTCCCGTGGTGAAAAAATTACTTGTAGAGTTTGTCGAAGAGAGTAAAGAACTTTACGGTTCTGGGTTCCTTTCGTTTAATGTGCACAACCTCGTACATTTGCCTGATGATTACTTAAGGTTTGGAAGTTTAGATCACGTCTCGTGCTTCCAGTTTGAAACCTTCCTTGGAAGCCATATAAAAAAATGTGTGATCGGAAGAAATAAGGTTTTAGAGCAAATTACGAAGCATGTTAATTTGTCGAACCATCACCTTGTACCAACACCCAATCACGGAAATGTCTTGACTCTGGGAATAGCCTGCCGAAAATGTGACAACGTAAGTGAAACGTGTTACAAGTCAATGAAAATAGGACACGTAACATTTAATGCATCACGTGAAGCAACTGCTAATAATGGCGTCGTTCTGAGCAATGGTGATATTGGCTATATTACTAAGATAACAAAATCTGATATTTGTGTAAATTCTTTCATAAATGTCGAAAACTTGTTTAACCTTCCTGTAGCGTCAAGGAATGTAGGAGTGTACAAAGTAACAGGGGTGCGTCAGAATATTTGGGTGGCGTCGAGCAGGATTTTTGCCAAAGTAATTCTTATACCGAATAGAAAGTCGTTCGTCGCGATAAAAATGTTGAATTCAGGGTGTACTAAATAATATATTCCACTCTATCGAAAAAAAAACAGATGAATGATTGTGAAATGGATTTAAAGGATTGCAAAAAGTTTGTAGGAATTTATTTTGATCGCAAGGAGTGGCAAGTTGTACCGAAATGTTGGCTCTTCGAAAAAGATGGCTCAAACTTTTGCCTGTGGCCTACGGAAGAAAACGTCGTGGATCTGGCTATGATGTCGAAGCCTGCGGACTCAAGGAGTTGGCCAAGATATGCCATTTATCGAATCGCCGAGTCTTCGGGTGAGTTTCATACTGATGAAAGTTTTAGTGAGGCGGGTATTATTTATCCCGCTCGTCTTCATGATTCGGTGAATAATTGTAATTCTGTTACAAAAGATACCGGTAGTAACATTCGAGTATCACTGTGTATTTCTAATCGAAGCTTTTGGTCCTTGATATTTGAAGCAGCTTAACGATTTTCTATCCTCTTATCTTTTATCCTTTATTTTTATCCGCAGATGATTACAATAGAGCCGTGAAGAAAATGTTGTATGGAAGTTCTAGTCAGAGTGAGAGGTCTGAGGATGAACCATCTACATCTAATGCAAACTGTGAGTTCCTCTGTGTTAGTACGATCTTGGTTTACTTCTCATGAGTGATTATTGCACTGTTTAACTGACGTTCAAGACACTAAATTGAATAATTTTTAGCTTTTACAACCTTTCAACAGATCATTACATGAAATCCTTGAAGCTCACCATCTGAACTAAAATATCTGCTAATGTATCTACTGAATGAACCTATCGTTGTTAGGTGACGATCTTGGGGTGGCGACGAACTCTTCTGGCTTCCATAGGGGAAGAAGTTGCACACCAAGCCCAAAAAGATCGAGAGGTGATTCTCTTGTACTAATGAATCATAGTAGATATTTCGTATGAATATTTCAATCATTTTATAACTTAAGATATTTTCCGTAATCGTTATTCAACACTACAGCATACAATTATAGGATCTTCATTCATTTAAAAAATCTTCAGTTATTTCATTGTAAAATCGCTCGGGTATTAGGCGTAGATGCCTCCGTTAGATGTAAATCGGATATCGAAGTTACTCTTTCAACTATTTTTACCACTTCCATTATGCTGCCTAATAACTGGAATCGTGGTTAATTTTCATCAGGACGTGGAGGTTCAAGGTTGGCGGCTTTTACTCCACGACGTAGTCCTCGCCAAAATCAAATGTTGAGCACAAGGAAGTCATTGAGAGGTTAGCTAAACAGGATTAGATGATAAGTGTCATTTTTAATGTGGAACAAATCTGTACTGTTGACAATTTGATGGAAACACATTGCCAGGATTTTAATAATAATATTGTTGTGGTCCTAACTGAAGAGACAGGAATCTATTTAATGATTTTATATTGATGAAGAACATTCAAATAAATTTACTTTGTCACTATTGCGTACCATTGCAATGTCCTTCAGAGCAAAATAAATCACAAATTGACTTTTACCTATGCGACCTTTTTCATTGTCATCAACATGACAATCCAGGTAAATTTAACGCCTCCGGAGCCTTTTCCGCCCCACGGTCTACACCCGTACAACGACAACTTCTTTTGGAACCCACTCACGAGTTTTTCCCTTCTTTGTAAGTTGCCCTTAACGTTGTGAATGTCATTTCCGTCTTTGAAATTTATAACAAAATTATCACATCCAGTAATTGTGATTTGAAAGACTTTAATGTTAGGACTGCATCATTCATTTTCGCCGTGATGCGTAACTAAAAAAGCAAATGCATTATTTCCTTCTGACCCGGCAACATCAAGAAGGTATAGAAATGAGTTTCGCGCTCAGTATAGATCTCACATAACGAAGCCCGAATATTTTCTTGATAAATACCTTGTCTACACTGTGGCAAGTACTGGCAATATTGAACGCTGAACCGCATGTGCAACAAATTACGTAATATACAGTCAACGTAGAAAAAGCTTTTCCTCAAATCGTACCTGTAAATTATTACGTATTTTTAATATTCACTTCTTAACATTCCGTGTTAAGACACTCCTAAAAATAAATTATTTTTCGACTTTCGTCACTTGTGGACATTCTGTGTTACCAACAAGATCCGGAACTAACCTTGTGTGTAAAATGTCTTGCATAGAATAGTTTATTGTTAAGTTAAACATTTGAATCATTTGAATGAGATTTGACATCACTCGATGCAATTTATTTGGTGCTACTTTCCATGGTTTATATACTTGCGAGGGATAGAAAACTTTTTTGTGACGTGTCGCGATCTGATTCTCTATGACTCAATAGCGGACATCAATGCATGATAATTCAACATATTCGATCTATTATGATGATATTCAATTTTTGATTTCTCAGTTAACCCAATACCTTTCTTCTGGCCTTCACTGTTTTCATTTTTTCATACCATGTCATTTGCTTTACAGCTAATTTCTTGTAGTGTTGATTACTAAGCGCTATTACTAAATTTAGATAGATTAAACAAATATGCAAACATTGACGTTCTTTTCTATTATGAATAATTGATGTCGTTACTTTATGCTCATTGTTACCTAAAATATTCGTGTGATATTTTTTATTTCACAGACTCGGTACCTGGCTCAGTGTGAGGAACCTTCAGTTGGCTCTACATTGAGACGAATGCTCAAGAGTCTTCTGACGCGCGAACTTGCCATGCAAATGTCGTTTACTGGGTTGAACAGCAAGCGGCAGAAGACCAAGATAGCATTCAAGACTCATGGCGCTTACACAATGATCTTGCGTAAGTTTGACCTGATAAAAGGCAATAGTTATAAAAAAAATTCCCTCCCATGTATCTATTATCAAATGTTAGCTGCCACTATATTTTTATTATGAAGTATAACAATCCTTGAATGTTAAGAATATTACTTATATAGTCTAGTATAATATTGTCGACGTCAATGAATTTGACCTGTCGCCGAATCTTGCAATGTTCCTGTATCTTCTGAAGACCCTAGAACGGGTTATTCGACCAGATACATATATTCAAAACTGACGGTGGAGCTAAGTAGCTGCTGAACAACCACCAATTTGTAAGGTGGTACGCATTTCTTGCCGATACATAGCCCTCTGTACAGCTTTATCTAGCTAGTCGGTTCTTGAACGCGTTCATACTCGGAAAGCTTACGACGCCAGCTGTGAGTTTGTTCCACATGTTGGTGGAGCGAGAAGAAGTGCTGTCTCAGGGCAGGGAGGAGTTACACCGCAGTTTCTTCATAAACGATTCTTATTCTCCAGGTGCGCTGAGCTTGACATCACATTGTCATTCTGGTCAATTTGTGGTAGACCACACGATCATGAATATTCTGCGCAACGCTGGTGACTGGAATGGCCACCGGGGGAAGAGACACGTCGACACTGACTACCCAACTCCAGTGTGCTCTGGCTCCTTTCTTGCTGAAGCTGGAGATCTCTTGCAAAAAAGCATGAACCTTCTTAATGAGTGACTGCCCTTTGATTAAATCTAACGGTAATCCGGCTAATCATTATTAACCTCATTAGAAAAAAATTAGTTCATGCGATCATTGTTGATTCTATCAAAGAACATTTTCGTTGTAGCAAAATGTTAGAAAATTAAGTTTGAGCTCAACATTATTTATTTAAATTGATACGACAAAAATCACGTATCCTGATCAGTAGTTAGTATTCAATATCTGAAGCAAGTTCAAGATGCTGATAGGATCAGAATTTTAGTCATTATTCACGATGCGACGACGTAATTAGAACGGAGACACGCGACGTACAATGTCCTAATTGCAATCTTTTAGTATAAGTAGAACTGCAGCCCTGTGGTGCATGCTCACTGCAAGTAATATGTTTAACAGGTGTTTGTTTGGCGTTCGTAAGATTGTTTATTGTAAAAGAACGTGGGTGTGTTAGTTGATTCACTTATTACCGGAATGATGTAATACATTCATTAAATTAATTCGCTAATACTCGTCAACACACCCATGATTTATGCAATTGAACATTCAACGAACGCCTAACTTACGCTTGTATGACATATTACGATCTGTGGGCAGGCGCCGCAGGGCTGCTTTTTTTTAAAATAAATACAAGAATCGGCCGTATTAAGGCCGCTGCCTACACGGCCCTGATACGGCGCCCGCATGCAGTCAAGCATCACGGAGTGCGCCGCGTGGCGAGCGAGCTGGCGCCGCTCGCTGCCGCTGCTGTCGAGTCATCGCCAGGCCGAGGCAGCGATCCACTGCCAGCGAGTGGCCCCTAATATGGCCCCAAAATGGTCCTTCCATCAGCGCCGAGCCGCTAATGCGGCACCCACACGACTGCCGATTGGCATGAGGCCGTAGCTGATGTTGGCACTAATTTTTATTTGGGTAGGCCGCTCCGCGATTTGCATAGAAAAAAATCTCAGGCAATAAAAACTTGACCGTCTGAAACGACTAAATTATTTCTTTATAAAAACAGAAAGCTGGCGTCCTGTATAAATTGAAAGGAGCCCTGGAGGGACTAACGTGCCTCGCGGCATGCGAGGAGAAGCTGCCCATACATTGCACGACTTCAGGTCCTGCTGTTCACTGCCTCGGTTATTGCAGGGCGATGAGTCCTGGCAAGTTCAGGGCTGCCACTTCACGTACGCTTGTGAAAAGTTTTGCTATAGTCTAGTATTCGTGATAATTTTTGGTACATGCAAAAATATATCGCGTTTGAGAAGTTGGATTGATTAATGAATTAAAGCGGACAGTATTGAGTTGTGATGCATTGGCGTGTCTTACGTGATATTTAGAAGAGCGCTCATATTATCCTCGCGTCCAACTGATAGCTATGCATATGAAACATATTTAAAGGGTATTAAGATCAGTTGATTGCTCGAATCGCAAGTTTATAAAGAATTTAAAAGCAGAGAAATGAAACTTAGAATGAAAATCATATAACTAGAAATTTCATAATTCGCTCTCGAACTACGTTCTATACAAGGGCTATACTGACAGCTCTATATATATTCACATACATCTTTCATCAATTTATGACCTTGATTTTTGCTCATTTTTGTAACCAGCAAATGTTCCAATGTTTAGTGAATTTTTACAATTGATATATGAAAATCGATTACAGGCATTTCATTTCAGTGGAAATTAAAATTTTCTGTATATATTGTAGCAATTTTTTCGTTTCTTCATATTCGAACAAGAATGAAAAATTATCAAAAGAGATTCAAACCCGAGGGCTTCAAGGTCGAATTTCAAAAATTTCTTGATTCACTGAATGTTATTTGCTTCTTTCAAGTTCTATCACGAACCAATATATGACGATCCATAACAAAATGTTTTGGACCCTTCAATTAATACCATAAATAAGTAATAGCTCTCAGCATGTGATTGTGATCTTGCTTAGGCGACAGATTATCTCTAAATCAGACTTTTAAGGAACGAAAAAAATTGATAATAAGTCTTTTGAGATGGTCTTCTCACAATTATTAATTTCTCAGATCAATAATGGGATAAAAACTACTACTCCAACTATTTTTCGATTTTTTTATATTTCTGACATATAATTTAGATATCGTTTAGAACTTTAAAGCTCAAATTTGAGCAAATGCAAACACCGAGTTTCGTAAGAAGACAGCGAAAACATCACAGTTAAAAGGAATCCAAACTCCACCACCAAACTCGAAGAGAAGAACACGAATTGAAAAGCGAGCCCTAAATTCCGTGGAGTATTTTATTCTTTACCACCGCTCCTAAATTTTCACGGAAAATGTGTTATTAAACTTTACTAAGAACTCAATTTTTTCTTTATAACGTTCATATTAAACCTAAGTCTGAAATGTCCCGGCTGAAATTGTTCAATAACCGCAATATAAATTGATGAACGCCTGCGAGGCAAAAATAAAGTTATTGCATTCCTACCTTCTATGACAATAAAGCAGGGAGGGTATCATGACTGGAGCAATGGATTTGCCCGAAGATGCAAAAAAATATAACTCGGTACTCAATGCAGTGAGTGACAGAGAGCGCATTTTCTCGTCGACGAAAACGTGGAGTCACGGACGGACAGAGAGACAGACGGAAAGACAGACGGACGGTCGGACATGGCGAGCACAATAGCGCCTATTTATTCATAAATGAGAAAATGCGCTAAAAAGCACTCAGACAATTATAAATTCCAATCGTATACAGACAATCTACCTTATATTTCATTGCAGGATGGTTCTTGAAAATTCTGAGAAGTTTTCTGGAGTCCAAAATGAAAATTGCGTTCCATAGGCAATTGAGCAACTTCCGTTCGCCGGCTTGCTTAGTATTTCTGTGTGACTTGCCTACCTTAGTCTCGGTGTCATGATCATGCCTATCTTAGTCTCGGCTATGACTTGTTTTACATAGCATTGGTGTTGGGGTGCCTATCATCGTTTCGGTGTTATGAGCCTATCTTAGTCTCAGCTCTGACTTGTTTTACATAACATTGGTGTTGGGGTGTTTATCATCGTCTCGGTGTTGTCATGTCTCCTAGTCTCGGCTCTGACTTACTTTACATAGCATTGGTGTTGGGGTGCCTATCATCGTCTCGGTGTAATGCCTGTCTTAGTCTCGGCTCTGACTTGTTTTACATAACATTGGTGATGGGGGGCCTATCATCGTCTCGGTGTAATGCCTGTCTTAGTCTCGGCTCTGACTTGTTTTACATAACATTGGTGTTGGGGTGTTTATCATCGTCTCGGTGTAATGCCTGTCTTAGTCTCGGCTCTGACTTGTTTTACATAACATTGGTGTTGGGGTGTTTATCATCGTCTCGGTGTTGTCATGTCCCTTATTCTCGGCTCTGACTTACTATACATCACATTGGTGTTGGGGGCCTATCATAGTCTCGGTGTTGTCATGTCTCTTAGTCTCGGTTCTGACTTACTTTACATAGCATTGGTGTTGGGGTGCCTATCATCGTCTCGGCACTGGCATGCGTATCATTATCTTGGTGTTGTTTAGCCTAGCTACTCCACACAGTATAGTGGTTTTGTTACTGGCTTGTCCATCGTCCCGATGAGAAATTCTCTATCATCGTCTCGGGACTTTCATGGTCTTAGTGATGGCTTTCCTATCATCTCAGTTATTTCTCATTTATTCAGGGCGGCGGCAGCGTTGGGCAAAATAATCGAACTGTCTGGAGCTTATTTTTTATACACTATGCAAAGTAGGAAATCAGATATAAATTTAGAAATGAAATAAAGGAAACAATCCGGCCACGCATTATTCTCTTCAAAACAACCGGCAATCATATTGAATTTGCATAAACATGACTTATTGTGTAATTATCACATGAAACAGCTTTCACAACATGCCAAAGTGATATGAAATTTAGCCGCCTTAATAATAATTAATAGGTAATAATAAGTAATAATTTATTGAAGAATTTATTGAAGAAGAAGTAATGATTTAAATTGTCTCCTCTTCTAATTTTTCCTATAACCTCTCTAAAGTAAAGCTTTTGCAAGCCCATTGTGCAAAGGATCGGTCACCGATAAATATTAAATACTGCTATTATCGATAGTAAGTTTAGTGGTGAACTTTTATTTTTTGGTAAAAAGTTAGTGAGTGCATTGTTCATAAACTCGTAATATTGAAAATTTATTATTAAGGCAGAAAAATACTTTTGATATTAAAAATTTATTTGTAATGCAAAAATATACTTTACTCATCACCGTGTTTCATGAATACGTGAACTCACGATTCAGCAACGACTGTTGTGTGTCGAGTTTTGGGTCGTCCACAGGGCCCGGGTCCCCGCGGCTGCAGTGATGGAAGCGTCCGGTGAGGCGAGACTTGGCGACAGACGAATTTCTTTCCCCGAATTAATGGTCGCTCACACAAACGCTTCCCACTGATACGTATTTCTCAACGTAAGTCTTGAGTGAGAACCACTGCTGTCGTGCCCTAGATAATGGAAACAGGGAAATGCCCGCTATATAAGAGGATCGAGTGTTTTCGCTGCTTGACTCGACTCTTGGGTTCAAGTTGGATTTTCAGGCATGTATCATAGGGCAGTTTTCTGTTTTCTAGAGAATGATTGAATAGTTCAAAAAATTACACAAATTGCGATATGTTTTTTTTGAGATAAAATTGCTTCCTCCACTTTTTGAACCGTTTTTTCTCCCACATGTTCATTATTGAAAACCAAATGAACATTTTACTCCGAGAAGTAAGATATACAACTATACAAAATCTTGCTTTGTGCAGGAGTCGTAATAGCGAAAAAAAAATTTTCATTATAATTTAGGGTTGTAATAAATTTTCACATTTTCCTCCATGGAGAAATTTCCTATAGTAAATTTATACGATGATTAAAAAAAATACTTTTTGTTATTTTTTAGTTAAATAGATTTGCAAACCTGCATTGTAAAGTAAAAGGTTTTAATGTATGCAATGCATCGTAACTTGCAATGATACAAATACATTAAAACATGTGATTGATTTCGCGTCCAAATCATGATTGTTGACCGTTGCATCAAGTTTAATTATCATCAGCTTTTCTGAAGAATAAAAATACCAGTGTTCTTATTAGCATTCTTTATGATTTAAATAAAATATTGCACTCCACCAGCATCAGGAGGTTTACATAGATCGCGAGGCAGTAAATGGACGCAGATGCGTGTGGCCTGGTTTGTACACCAACATTAGTAGCCGTGCTGTTTGTTGTACCACAAATGCTGACATCAAACCTGCAATAAAAGTCGTTGAGAAACGATCAGTCTTCCAAGACACAGTCCTGTGCCCCGAGATCATAGTTCTTCTCTGTATCGCATTACGATGAGCTGTCGGTACAGTCAGCGTGGAAACATCTGCTCAATAGTCTATGCCTATGTCTTTAATTCTTGGTACCGCAGGAGAGCAATTCGAATTGGACGTATTGTGAACTCAGTAAACCTGACTGGATAGTTTCGTTTAACACAGAAACGAGCTTGCTCGCAGTTAATATTACCAACAAATGAATTGATAAAAGCGCCAAGACTATGATTACTGTTTAAGTATGGAATAACATTGCTAAACCTGCATCTAAACACTGCTGAATTTGCACAATTTCAAGTAGTGGAATATCAATTATTCTATTTGCGTGTGTATAATAGATTTGCATAAAGATCAATAGGAATCCTCCAGTCAAGTGACTATTGTCTTTCAGAACGTTCTTTGTATTCAAAATCAGACATTTATTAGACTTCTAACCTATACTTTTTACTTTGAATGCACGTTTTAGTCGTATAAGTCTATGATAGATTCCTTGATTGACGACACATGTTCTGCAATCAATTTCATTCTTTTAAAGCACATTCACTAATCGAAGGACGTAAAAAAAAACAAGTTTTCTCGGTACAGATCCCGTATGCAGGTGTAAAATTATGCTATATCATGGCTTAAGGTTTTCAGGTGTCACTAAATTGTGTTCTTCGAATAGATATAATTCCTTGCTTTCAAATCGTTTAAACTCATTATATTCCAACTTATTGTTGAGTTCATATGCGTACACTTTGTGCCTGACGTGTGCTGATCCACGCTCATGAATTGATCCGTGCTGCATCTAGCGAGCTCTTGTATGTGAAAAATTTCGATGATATTTATTTTTCATGAACATTTAATTCGCAACGATCGCGTCTAATTACGGATGGTTAACCAAAAATTTGTGAATAAATGGAATTGTAGGTACTAAATTAAACCATTGAAACCTCAGAATTTTAGTTCTTCTTGGAAACGGGTAACAGCTCAAGATATCCGTAAAGCGAAACATCAGTATAATTCAACTGTTTTAAGCGCCTTTCTGTTCAGAAAAGAATAAATCCGTAAGACCCCATTGCTTAACCTTGAAAGGAATTATGGTGACTGGATATTTGTTAATCGTTACGTTGAACACGGAATCGAGCATCATTTTCATGGGGTAAGGGGACGATTATTAGGACATCAAAGTATGAGACAACAGCGGCTTATTGCTGTAGCTATACGGTCATGAGGTAAAATAAATTGCCAACACTCAAATTTAAAATAAAAGAGAAATTATCTTCTAGCAATTGATAATTTCTCGCGAACATGCAACTTGGCATTGCTATGTCATGGATACTTTTGAATACAAAAATGACGAAAAATTAATAACTGCCAATCCCCGTACAATGATGGACTGTCTGGGGATATCGAGACTACGTTCCCTTGAGCGACCCAGTGGCCCACATCTTAGACGATCTGATAATTCAATTTTTTCAACAATATTTTTCTCTGTCAAAGAAGCAGCTTGAAATCAATCATGTATGGCTTATTTGCATGTGAAATGAACCCGACTCGATAATTGCTTGTTAGACGACCCAGGCAAACGAATATGGACGAAAATCGCCCAACGTTCAATAACTACTGCAAATGAGGCTAGATTGGGAACTAATATAAAAGTTAAGTAGATGATAATATGTTGCAAACAATTTTCCAAATACGTCTTACCGTTGAATAACGTTTAGTAATTCTTATAAATTGCAAATAGTGTATGGAAGACGTTCAATAGTGGAGTTCAATATAATTATGTGGATTGAAATAAACTTTGTGCCAATCTATGGACGACCATTGTAGTCTTGAAATACGGATGTATATTATTAAAGTAAAATACGCGTAATATATTTAGGTATTCGTGTTAAAAATATTTGCTCATCCGATAATTTTTGTTCATGGTTCTGATCAATACGTTAGGCAACCAAAATATTGAAAATTTATTGCTGATTGCTGATGACCTTTTTGTCACAGGTTGTAAATTTGACACCGGACATTTTTCTTTCATTACAGAATGCATATTTCTAAGTTTTCCAAACAACAGGAATAACATATTTTGCTCGGCCCTGAATCAACTGCGTGTGGTGCGGTCGGACACGTGTCATTTGTTCAATGTTATCTGAAATTCATTTTTCTCATCGAAGGCTGAATAATAACAAACCAACAGCAATAATCACATATAACATCACATAACAATAACATCACATCTTAGCATTCACTTATTTAATTGCTATGCTGATTGTTCTTCTTGCTCCAAAACTTGTAAATTTACTATAATTTTCCACATTTCACGTACATTCATTTGAGAATATAAAGGTCCCATCTCTGACACGGAGCAGGAATCGCCAAAAATTTATTTTAGTGAACGAAAAAATGAAGTAATAAACATGATGACAAATTGTAATTGATTTTTTTGCTCGAAGCGAATGTGGGCCGAAAATGTTACTGCTCGAGGTAACGTATCGAAGGATGATCACTTAATTTAAATTTGCCATACATATTTTTTGTGAGTTTAAATTGTAAGCAACGTAGACCTTAATCCTCTATTTATGTCAAGAAATTTTTGTTACCCTGGAATTTTCTTGCAGTCCTGGATAAATAAAATTTTGTTGGCTGTAAATTTTTTGGCTTTTGGCATGAGTTTAAAATAAATCATTATGGCAAAGGAATCACAGTAGTAGTTTGATAGAGCTTCGAACCCCAAATTAATATGACCCCAGAAATTTAGCCAATGACCGTATGTCTGATTTAATGTATAGTGCAAGAAAAAATAGATAAAACTTGAGTAATGAACAAAATAAAATTTTGGAATGAACTTATTTAACAAATCTACAAAAAGAACATAAAACATGTATTTTCTTAGCTCAAATAACCAAAAGAACCTACCCGATGAACTTATTCCATTATTTACTTATTTGCTTATGAATCCTCTCAGCCTAATTTCTTACTGCGAAACCTCTCTGCAAACACAAAATTAAACACAACTTTAAAACTAGACAATGAATAAACTTACAGAGCAGAATTTGACGTGGAACTCATAATGGAAATACATAAAGAGCTTATTTCGAAGAGTAATATTCACGATCGCTCATATTAATATCAAGGCTTTGACAGCTAATAAAGTAACATCGGCTACTGCGGCAACAGTATGTAAGTAAACATTCTCCTCATTATAATTCATTGGTCGGTGTCACTCATCACTGCCAGGAGTCCCTACAACCAGCGTCTGAGGTCGAAGGCTGCGGGCTGGCCGTAAATTAGAATCATACAATTTTCAGTGATGCGAGGTATAATTAATTCATTTGTACCTATAGATTTGAGTTTTTACGGATAAGCATAGATATTTATTGATCTGTTCTCTGAGTGAATCGATTGATGTTGGTTGTAACAACCTTTCTGGAATATATTCGTTACTTTAAGCTGGAATAGTTGCATGAATTGCGTTTAAAAAATCAACGAATTATTTGCAGCAAAAAGTCTCCATGTAACAAATATATCCGCTGATTCTGTGAATGAAATCAATCATTGTATAGGTTATGCCAATGAGGTACAGTTAGCATCTTTCTCAAGACCACAATTAAGATATAAATGAGTTTGGTGCCCAAATCTCCACGAACAATTGCGTCTTAGTGGGAATTTCATAGCAAAATAGTGTCCGTGTGAACTGCGATTGTACTGTTAACATTTCTTAGTGCTTCAACTTTAATGATCAAGATCGCATGCCAGCGCGCGCAAAACGTGCTGTGTGGAAACTTGGTGTCGTCTATAAAGCGTTAACATATCGCATTTTCGGATGAAAAAATAATTGTGCAACGTTTCTTGAGTACTCTACATGTACAGGCTCAAATCTATTGCGTGTTAACATTACTTAAAAATGAATATCCAGGTTGCGTGTTATATCCCTTATTCCAAATCTGAGATTACCTCATCTCTAGACCCAAATTGGCATTTCAAATAATTCCTTCATTAAATTGTCTTCAAGATTTTCAATTTGTTCCTGAGTAACTTTATAGCAACCAAGATTTTCCAATTCTGTTTTTACGTCAATTATTTTTTGAGTTACTTTTTGCATGTCAAGATTTTTTAATTCTATCATTTCCTGAGTTACTTTTACATTAAGAGTTTAGACTATTGATTTTACTGCAGGTAATTCTTTCTCGAGGAAGTTAATATGCATCATGATACCCTCGCGAACAGGATCATTTATTTTATTATTTTATTGATCATTTTTTATTGATCATTTCTGAATCCTTTACATGAACATCTAAGATTTTTACGACTTCTTCGTCTACACAACTCTTGCATGCGGCATCATTCTCCCCACAAGGACAGGAGATATTAGCAAGTCTCCGGTTATTCAGATCAAATTGTTTTTCAGCGTCAAGGTATCGGAAGCCAATACCTGGAGGACCTCTTATAGCTGTGATATATGGATGTATTAATTCTTGTTCCAAATATATTAACGCAGTAATTTCAGCAAAGAAAGTTTCATATAGCCTGCAGACTCTCCAGAATTCAATAAGCTCCTAGATTATTGATCCCATCAGTTAATATTTTTCATCAGTTTCATTTGGATTTCTATATTTTCTATAATTTTCTATATTTTTATCATTTTCATTTTGTAGCATCAATTTAAGTTAAGGTAATATACCTCTAGAAAACTCACAGAATATGTTTTTAATATCGTTCACCTCATTAACATTATCATCCATTTTTTTCATTGAAACATACTCCGTTCATAACTCCAGCTAAGTTTGACGCTGAACATTTTGATTTAACTTTTCTAAACATAAATAGCCCCATCCGAGGAGATCTAAACCTTGAGGAAGATCTAAACCTTGACCATCCAGTCAACAACCTCGGCAGATCTTAATCAATTACTTAACTATATATAGTACAGAAGATTTGCTGTCGTCCAGTAAGTCGAGGAATAGCTTTTTTTGTGGTTGAACTGGGATTAAATTATTCATTTAAATTAATTTTAAATAATGGAAAATAGTTACTATTTAATTTAAAAAGGAATAATATATGAATAGGTAAATTTTCGAGATCAATATATATATATCGTTAATCAATGCAAGCAGACATGCAGTATCTTTACTGCCTTCCTTATACAACTTTCGAGGCAAAACATAAAATATTCGAGCAAACGAAAGCCATCCTTGTTCAAACCAAAGATCCTTATTTTATAAACACTAATAGTTTTCTTGACTCGTTTGACTTCATATGTAATTACATCCCGCTGTCAGTTGAATGTAATTAAATAATAGAGCTCAATTTATTTGTAAATTGATTTCTAATTATTTTCAATCACTTTATAACAGCCTCATTGGCAAATGAGGTAGAGTTTTCATTCAAAGAAAAAATTAACGACTCAGTATGAAAATGTTTTGAATTTCAGCTGTTTGATGAATTTTGCGATTTAATTGTTTAAATAGAAATATTACTAATTTTTGCAGCACTTTCTGAGCCATTTGTAATGTGTAAAATTTGTACCCAGTAATAAATTCCATTGCAATAAGCTCCACTCATTAATTAATCGAGGTGAAAATAGCAATACTGAGGGGTAAATTGAAGCAAAATTGAGTCCATTTGTCATGTAGATTTAGTAAAGGTGCTTCATTTACGGTTGTGATGTGGCGACATTGCAAGGGAAGCTCTGGCCACTCCCACGGAATTATCTTTTGCTCAATAATTTGCGGTACAGCTGAGCCAGGGAAAAGAAAGCAACAATAAAGAAACAGTTAACAAATTGCTGGTGGAATTGACAGGGAAATACACTCAAAATAGGGAGAACATTTCAATTTATATTGATCTTGATGGTTGAAGGCTCTAAATGAGCATCAACCACAGTACTGAAAAATTCCTGATTAATGCTGGGATGACTGAGCTGTTTACTAAAAACCCCTTAATAAATGACAAGACTTCATTCGTCTGCAGAAAGAGTTATTTTTCAATTTGTTGCGTGCAACAGATTTCTTTGATTATTACAAATTTTTCTGTCTGTGATATAATTAATTCATTCCCCTTAACTTTCGTAAGCTGGAAAAGCAGAGCTCTGAATTGGTCATCCATAGATAAGATATGGATGTAATATATAAATAAATAAATATAAAATAATTGCCTTGTATAAATCAAACAACTCAATAAATCAGTTAAACAAGAAATTCTAATATGTATTTACAATAATGGTGATCAGTTTCAAGCCTCAACCCACTTATCTCCTCTCAGCGCTCAAGTTTTGAACGAGATCCCATCATTGCAACCTAGGGCAGCGCTGCAGACGGACTCCAGACTGAGGCGCTTATGACATCCTTAGGAGCTCTAAAATCAACTCATGAATCCTAATGAGCGGGTTAAGGAGGTGTTATAATCCCTGGCCTGAATTCTACAAAGGATCACTTTATGGCATATCGTGCAGGGTCTCTGGCTAATGAGAATGTTAAGGGTACAATTTGTCCTGAATACATCAGACCCTCCGCTGCCAGGTGATGAATCTCATTCTCAACCCAGGAACTGGAGGCCTAATTGGCCAATTGCTTCTTGGCATCAAGCAGCTTTATGAAGAAATTCGGTTGGGCGTAGAAATTTCGATGATGGTAAATAAACTTTCAAAATCGACAATCTTAAGAGTATTACAACGTTAAGTTTTGGTCTCCTAAAACAAATACTGTTGTGGGGTTCAACAGCTTGAAAAGCGGTTTTCAGTGTTTCTTATGCAAACGGATCAATGTGTGTCAAATAACCAATTTGTGTCCCTAGTAGAAAGAACATTGTTATGAGAACAGATATAACAATAATTCACGTCGAGAGTACTTATGCAAGATTTCCATTGTGCTACAGCATAACATTCATTTGTAACCGTTTGCACACAACTTTCTTTAATATTTCTATATTTTATGTTTTTTTCTCAAATGATTTAGGGCGTAGAAAATCTTTGAACCGTCGTCGAATTGTAACTTATTAATTGTAATTTTACATTATACTTTTTTTAGAGCAATCAAAGTATCGAGCATGTCGCTAATTTACCGCCGCCTGTGGCAAGACAAATATGGGCGGCAGTAAACAAACAGCAAGGCTGGTCTGGTCGAAGTTTTATCATCGTTAAGAGAGACAATGCGACAATCTCAGATGTAATTGTTCTTTACGGCCTGATTTTCAAGCACATGAAGAAGGTGTTGCTACTCCCACCTTTGGCAGTGTAAGAAACTTGCTGTCTGGCATCAATTAGCCTCAGTCTGATATAGTAATTTTTGGCCGACTTAATTGCACTACCTATTGGAAAATTTAGAGCGTTCTGCCCAGGTGATGAGAGCGAAATGAGCAACGCCACCCGTATGAATAATAATTCTTTTCTTGTGTTTAATTTTGCACGTATGAATGCGCACGGCCATCAATCGAGACGGTCGCAGAAAGATATAAGTTATGATCGTAAACTGAATGTGTTGTTTGCCAAGGATGTCTTACGTTATCGAATATGGCAATATTCGAATGGTGTTGTATATAGGGATAAAATAAATTACCACATTATCAAATAATCCTAAAGAACAATATCCATGAAATATTAGATCTGACCCAACACCTTTTTGACTTTTGAATTTTTCGCCCCCAATTGTCCGTGATACTAACAAAATTCAGAGCAAGGAAAAGCCAGGGTGCGACAGCTACAACAGCGCTGTGGCTCCAGTGGAAGACAGAAAATTTTTGGATGTAAGGACGGATCTGGATCCTACTGTTGCTACGGAGAACTTGAGCCTGTGTTCGTGTTGAGCTCGTGATGTTCACGTTGGATACCTCCTCCAAGTGATGTTCCCTTGCCCTGTGGACCGACGTCTAATGTCTCCTTAATCTAAACCTGCACCAGCCGCCCCGGGATGATGGACCTCTCTTCGAGCACTCAGCTGGACCTAACTTACCATGGAGGCCAAGTCTTTATTCAGTACACTGTAAATCCGGCAATGACAGAGCGTGATTCATTGTCAAGGATGGTGTTGGGTTAAAGATCTAGTAGCCGCTTCACGGCCTGATTTATAATAAAGATGTAGGGCCTACTGATCTAATCTTATGTTTTCAATAGAGCAAATGATATGAAATGATTTTTATAAATTGATCCAAATGATGTATAATTGAGTTAGTGATCGATAACTAATTCCAAATTGATTAAATGATAGTTAAACTCGCTAATTGATCTCAGAGAAACCAATGACAAATTCCAAGTACAACGATTGAGAAATTAATCTCTCCTCGGTATATTAATGTCTTCCTCACTATCTACTTAATAGATGCCGCATGATGACGTACGCATGACGTCATCCGCCTCAAGTTTTCTGCTGGCCCTTCATTGAACGAAACAGTGGCGGAATTCACGCAATCTTTATTACTTCCTGCACACGGTTGATCGAATAAATTATTTCGTATATATAGTTTTTGTATTTCCGCCATAAAGTTTTCGTTATACGTCGATCGCCTGCCACGTCTCTACTCAAAGGCATAATACACCATCACATTTTGAATAATTACATTGTTGCAACAAACGGGCTGATATTTTTGTTTGTCGATGAGCGTTTCACTTCTTCCCATTATTTCGTATAAATGCTCTCTGCAACCTGCGAGCTTATTCAGATATATCATCGGAGAAAAAGGAAGGAATCAATTGTTGAGCATGCAGAAACATCGGTGCAGTTGAAGCAAGAGACACAAATAAAATTTAGTGGAAGAACGACCGTCAGATTATTTTATTTTTCCTTGATAAAATTTTATTAAGTGAACTTAATTGTTTCAATAATTATCTTTAAAATTTCCGGATCTGTTGGACAGGTAAAGTTGAATTCACTTTTATTTCGACTCTTTATCTCCGCATTTTGAATAGTTTGCGTTGAAATATAAAACTTGTCTTGTAAGATAGTTTGATTTTGTCATGAATCAAGTTGTGCTTCATAGCTCGTGTTTCTTTGTTGTAAATAGGTACTAATTTTTGCGGTATTTCAAAACTTTGTGTTCACTTATGCACCGTAAGACGAAAGGAAAGTATCATTACCTCATCTTATTCAGGTTGGTTAAACTTTTTTTTATTCTTGTGAGAATATCATTGGTCTTCTTTGTTTCTTCTGCGTCATTTTCCACCAGCGTCTCCATTTTCAATGCAATTACGAAAACACACTTCGCTTGCCGAACATTTGCTTAAAAAACTCCGATTGAAATATGACGATAAAATTCATCATAAAGTTATGGTTTGAATTTTTGGCACACAGCAATTCTACTCGACTACTCAACGATATATGTACGTACTACCTAGTGCCCAAATAAAAATTAAGAGTGGAGCACCTATGTTTTTATGATGGCTATCGGCATACGCCATAGGTGGAGCAGCTTTGATTTATACAGTGAATTAAGGGTGGCGTGCACCACCTTTACCATACCTATAACCTGCCTATGGCCCCCCTAAACGTAAAGCTCTCCTTCCGCCAATAACTACCCATTGGCACCAGTGGCACATTGATGACCCAGGCGTGGCCACTTTTAAAATGAAGTCGATAAAAAACTTTATATTTAGTTTCTGATCCGATGCGTATGTATTTACTGACATAGTTCCACACAATCACCATCCTTAAGGGCTGCGTATGTAATCTACCATTATAGTACAAGTAACAATGTCAGACATGTAGCAGGAACAAATTTTTAGGGTACCATACGCATACCTCATGAGAAATTGAGTTGAAGAAACTCCCTGCCTGCAGGATTCGATCTCCGGTCTCCCCCGCGCGAAGCAAAGCCTTTACCGTTGAGCTATAGGAGAGGACTAGGTACTAAAGTAATTTTAAAATATTTGACTGATGTATTGCAAGTATTAATTTCATCAAATGGCAGAAGTTAGTGCTACCATCGTGATGATTAGATCGTTTTATCAACAATTTTATTTGAACAAGCTGCTAGATTCGAGTAAACAGCCACTGAAACAAAATTCGTTTATTCATAGCGAACGATGGTTCAGCTCAAGGTAAAGGCTACGGAAAAATGCTTAATAAGCATCAAAGTTTCATAGTGTGAACATTGCACCAATATTGACAGCGGTTTGATTCGAAATATTTTCACCAAGAATATTCTTGCGTGAAATAAGGAATTGATATCACTCGATGATTTTATATGTCAGGCGTGAATTACCTGCACCACTTCGAGTCACTACTTCTCTAGCCTAATCTTTAATCTTATGCGTCCAAAAGATACCGGAACCACTCAAGTAGAAATTTAGACTTGAAATCGAAATAATTACCTGCCTGTATGAGCAAATTTCCCTAAATAATTAAATTCCACTATCGAAGTAAGCGATAGAAAGCAGAATTTGTATTCGTATCCCTCTGCGTATAAATGATACCTTTTTGACAAGCAAATTACCCGGAAAGCACACATTTCAAGCAAGACATGGTAAAGATTAGTAGGAAGCTTAACGCCGACTCCCGTAAACCCAACTCGTGTGAACGTGTGCTTACTCGACTTGCTCGCTGCACTCCAGAGCCGCAGAGCCGCTGCGCTTTAGAGATGCCTTGCCTCTACAGACTACGTCGACGTGGCTTTAGAGTTTAAATTAATGGGGCAATTTAAGAATATGGTGAATATTATATGACACACTTAATCGATCCTAGAATTTATACTTTATGATACAATAATTAGTCTGAATTAATCGCAATATTTCCAACACAGCCAGTTGGCGCATACGTAAAACTCGAAATAAATTAACTCAATATCTCATGTGAACATAAAAATTGGATTCGCCGTCATCTTTTGTGAAACTGTATTTTTTGCAACAAAAAATTTTCATTGTTCCTCATACAATTTATATCTGGAGCAGTCTGATACATGCCTAGTGGCTTCACTTTGGTTTGAAAATTTGTGAACACCTTACTTCTAACTGTCAGTTTTACTCGTGCCTACCGAATTCACGCTAAATTTTTGCTAAATTTTCTTTCCAGAACTTAATCTTAGAAGCCAAGCACACAGAACGAAGTCATGGTTTCGTCTTGATCTCGAATGGCCCACAACCCAATAACACCTTTCTTTCTACGTTGGATAAATTACAGTGGCCAATACCATCGTGCACTATGCAGCTTGTGCAAACGGTTATCGGTGGTTCACAAGAGATTTGTCTGCAATGTGCCATAGATGTTTCAGACCCTTTAAATCATCCATGATACATCGATGACTCCCACCTATACTCGCCACCTTTTCGATTTATAGGTTTTTTATTGTCGATTTTCGGCAGATCTGGCCGCCCACCGTTACGCCACCAATAATCTACTATCGCCACCTATAATCATCGGTGCGCCACCCTTAATTTTTATTTGGGTGGCTTCCACTAAATTGTCATTTAAATTAAGAGGACGTTTAATATTAATTAAGTGGCCCCCACATATGTTTCTGTAAATAAGTGAAATAATGAATTATTTACTAAATTTTATCTAACTCTTCAGTACGTCATCTAAAACTTTTGGACCTAATTGTGTTGGTGAACATCATGACTTACAAACGTGTAGCCTATATCTTCCGTGTTTTTGGTAGACTATATGGATCTAGGCTACGAAACTGGTGTGTAAAAATATGCTATAAAGATACCTCATAAGCCTGCGACCACCGCGAAGCGAAGATTATCTTATTTATTTTTAAAAAGGCTCTAAGGATGAAAGCCACCAAAGTTGGAGGTCAATCTTCGATATTTAAATGAGAACAGTCGAGAAAATTCGCGAGGGTTATCATGGCGATCGGACTTCGATTGGCGTTATGGCCCTATAACTTTGCAGGTACCGCTACTACCGTTTTATCAACAGCAATTAATAGAAGCCCAAGTAAAATAAATCGACTTCTAAAAGACCTGACTGCTTCATCTTGGCAATTAACAGTGAGTGAGCCGATAGTTTCAACAGTTATTGCTCGTAAGGCACCCAGCCTCATGGTCGAGGCAAAGGAAAGCCGTTACATTTAGTGGGAATCGAACAGTTTCATTCCTCCAGGGTATACATTTTCGCAAATTTTAAATAATAGGTATTTGTTCAAATCGGCATCTTGTGAGCGTTTGTGAAAGTAATTTCTGTATTTTTTCGTGACGCGATGAGTATTTATGAGTGAACAAAGATCCTATAAATTGACTGTTTGATGATGAGCAGCATCCATGAATTGATGAGCATCATCCGAAAATTTCTTTCGCGATTTTTTTTCGTACTTTTGTGAAGCAAATTGTGCGTTAAAAGTCAAGTCATGTACGTTAATCTCGACGATATTTACTGTTGCTAAGTGTATAAGTTTTTACTGAACTTGGACAGGATTGCGCTGGACATTATGCACTATTTTAAGTAAATACACACTAACATAAAGGAAGAATATAATCCAACGTCAGAGTTTTTTTTGCATTCACCATTCATCGACAGGGAAGACGCGAAAAATATGCATTCGGATAAAAACTTTCTAAACATTTTAATGATTTATATTAAAGCAGAAGGACATGGAAATATATGTGAACAAACATTGTCGCCATGGGAAACATTGCATTGTCGAACACTAACTCGCGAATGGAGAAGTAGCGAGGCTCAATTTAGTTCCACTATAGCACAGTGCCAAAAACTAATAACAGTTAACGGTACGAAGGATTTGAATTGAACCTGATACAATCAGCAACACATGCTTCGTTTTCTGCATGACAACAGAGGGACTTCTATGAATTTTGTTTATTGTGTTGACCTCTTGCCCGCACGGTTTGGCTGCTCTATAGTAAATGCGCATAGCTGCCTTCGAGCACTGCTTTGGTGTACGACTCAAGTCCATCCAAAATTTACTCCTTATGATATTTTATAGCCAATTACATACGGATAAACTATTAATGATTGTTGAGTTTCATAGATTCCGAATTTGCCTCGCCAAAGAGAGTTTTTACGCTCTAAGTTTATGTAGGTAAACTCGAAGATTTGGAAAAGTTAATAATCGTTATTTACTCGTGATAGTAAAAAATTAAGAACACTACGGCGCTCATTATTGTCAACAACAAAAAGAACTTCAAAAGTCCCTCATTATAGCAAGGCAAAAAGCAAACTGAGCAGTGGATGCGCCATTCTCTCTAGCGACAGCTCTATCATCAACTTTTAACGTCGGTGCTGGGTGCTTTCCATAGTACACGCTCATAATCATTTTTATACCACGATTTCAGTTATTTTTTTTCCACGTGAAATTATTTTTTCCAAAAAAGTTGTATTTCCAACGGGCATGAGGTTAACTAAATTTGGCAAATATAGCCCTGAATGTTATTAAATTGGCATAAGATGAATGCTCCCTGATGGTTTGGTAGATCAGCAGATGAAGATGTCGTGGTCAATATCTGGACGTCGCAGCCCAGCGTGACCGCCGCTATGGACGTCACCAGGTTGTCGTACGAGCAACTTTGCGGGCCCTTGAAGAGGCCTTGCGTATCCTGGCAGGACTACAGTCTCATCAGGCCGTACAGACTGTATGGCCTGTATCATACAGTTGTAAATTGTATGATACAGTTTACAACTGGGTTCTCTGCACGTACAGTCACGTGACGTATGTATTCCATGTCATGACGCGGTTGTTAAATCACACATTCGACCATACCGTTTACAACTGGATTCTCTGTACGTACAGTTACGCGACGTATGTCTTACGTCTCGTGCCAGGCTTGTAATGTGACATTAAAAGACCATTCAGCTCATGATAGGACTCCTTGAGCGTACAGTAACATGCTGTATGATTCAGACTTTGTGGCCGGGCTCTGCAGTCACATCAGCGCACGAATATTCGCTGTGTTATGTCGCACAACTCATACGTGAGCTGCAGCACTGAACGTTTCTGAATGAAATTTCCAACTGATGATCGCTGAGCTCTATACGCTCCTGCAGGTCTCATAGGGAGCGTTAAAAACATCAACAAGTGAATCCTGCAAGGTTCGAAGCTTGTAGCCAGACCCTCCTGGGCGTAAATAGAATTAAGGTAATCGCCACTCAACAATTCTGCTTCTATATGGTGCATGCTTCATGGGAGTGATGCTGGAATATTCGACACATCTAAAAGAAACGATAGTTGACTCATCAGGAGCATCATCATGAATTCTAAAACAACTGCTCTGCGACAAACATTTAGGCGAACTCAAGTTTTCTGGTACCAAGACTATAGCGATATTCTTCAGGAACTGCTTCATAATTTTGCCGAACTGCTTTTTAATCGTGACATACTGCAGGTGCATTATGTTATGTTGAATTATTTCATGCCAGAATCAATTAGTAAGTCAGGTGCTCGTGAAAAGTTGTTACAAAATTTCAGTAAATATCTGGATGGCCATTACCCAAAGCTATTTATTCGACCTTGATCCTCTAATAAAAACTCAGCTAGCAAAGAAATTAGTGGTAAATAAAAAAAATTGGGGGGATGATTAATTTTATAATCGCACTAAAACGAACACTTTTTCTAACGATAACAATTTGCACGTGTGATAGCCTTTGCTCGTTTTTGGAATGATTTCGGGCTCGAAATAACACCATTTAGAAGATGCTTTTATTAGAAAATATTATGCCAAAAATACACACCTAGTGACGTCGATTCGGCGCTCAAAGAAACGAACTTGTTTACACGAAAATGCAACTGTTGAAATAATTTACTCTTCACAGACAATATAGAGTTTGAATTCGTTGTTTAGTAATACATGAACGTTTGTTGTAACGTGTTATATCTAAACTAGTTCTGTAAATTTTTTCATCCAGAGTTTGGGTAGTTTTTGAAAAATAAATACCCATATCAAGTAAAATAAATTTTCTTCGAAAGTAACAACAGTGAATAAATTAATCAATTGCCATACTTCTGCGGGTTTCAGTACTTAGTTGTAAGATTAACTCGAGGTATCTGTTTAATTTTGCATCATTTAGAAACCGTTGATGAAAGGTAGGCCTACCGAAAAGAAGTCTTCTTGATAAGTAAGGCGTCACGGAGGCTGGAATGTATCACCAGCAGATCTCAAAGTTACACAGTTTCCAACATGACCAGCGCACCGCATCTTCGTGTAGCAACATAACATTTAGATAAGAGAACACAACGCATGCCTGTGGTGGGGACTTGGCGTAGGAAGTTAATGAACTGCTGAAAAGTTAGGCTTTTACTGGTAGCGCAACTCTTGTCAAGGGGCGGTTGCGCTGCTTGAAAAGTGTCTCCAAATTGGGACGGAACCGTGGGTGGAGGATAAGGAATTAAAGAACGAAAATGAATGCTCTGACTTTTATTACTGCATGATCAAAGTGATTTAAATACTTTTCACGGAAAAAGGAGTGAAATAGATTTATTGGCGATGAATTGTTAAAACAGCAGACAAGCGACTAACATCGTGCAGAAAGTGAGGCTGAATACTTAAATCATCTAATTCAACTAGAAAATTTAAAAATTTTGCAATACGCTCAAGTTTTCACTAGGTTGCAAGTGGAGTATTATGTGCAAAGGGTAAAGTTTCTCAAAGCTGGTTTGAAAATTAGGCCTAACCATAGTTATGGAAGACCATATTCGATTAGAAACCAAATCCAGTTCAAAATGTGAGGAAATTACGCCTTCTCAGCGCAGGCGACTCCACTTCAACACAGCCCATATGAATTACGTGACAGCCCGGCGCTGTCTCCGCACTTGGTCAAAGCACGAATGTGCAATTGAATGAGCTGCCAAACGACATATTGCTTCTGAACATTATTCATGGCCAAAATACTAAATCGGCAGTATTTCAGGTCCACATAAAATCTGCTTTTTTTGTTGATAAGTTGGAAAAATACATTACTAAGGAAGAATAATTGAGTAGCAGAATAACCTCGAGTGGCTATAATAGGCTGTATAGAAGAAAAATGCGCAATAGCACAGGAGTTATTAAAATAAGCTATAACCATGCTTAGAGGTTTCCAAAAAATGACCTTGTCATACTAACAAGTTTATATTTATATGTATAAATGAAATTTATTTTCCAGTGAAGTACCCCGACGTAATAGGTTACCCAGGCCTGTCAGTAACCTGGGAGAAAGGTTCTATCCAACGTGGCAGCATTCCATCAGAGCCTCATAAGGGTGACATGAGCCTATTTCTTCAACGCCGACAGTTCTATTCTATTCTATTCTATGACACACATACTTTATGGCCTGTGCATGCATATGCCCATCCGGGTATCCTCTATACAAATAGTCAAATTTGTTTAGCCAAACGTGTATGTAATGTACCAGCAGGTCAAGCTGCAAGAGGATAATATGAGGAATATTTTGCGCTTGATAACTTCCATTACTACGAAGATAATTTATCACGTTTATCAGCAACATGATAGGCCGCCATAATCGAAGCCTCAGACCGCACAGCCACGCTCGAATTGCTGTAAAATACTTTAAAGCGCCCAGAACCCTGAAAGTTATAGCCTAGGAGTCATTTCATTCTAAGCGACCAAGGTCCTTAATACAAATTCCTTTAATTAGCTTTTCCCATACAAAGCTCATAAGAAGCGAACACAGGAACTCAAGACTGGAGCCATGGGCTATCCAGAGCGACGCGGAATAGCTTCAATTTCCTCGCCGATTCGCTGCCATCCGAAGCATCCAATAACTTTTCCTTTGTGCCTCTTGCTCACGAAAAGATAATTAAAATCCATGGAGTAAATTGGCGTGACTTCCAACTAAATACTATTCCTATTTGTGCACGCCTTAGAAGGTTGCCGGCACTCGATCGCTGGAATAGCAATCAAGGAGCCTACCATGGAGTGCCTCTGGCTGAAGTTTTCCAGTGCGCGCTCGCTGTATAATGATTGGTTTTACTGCTTAAATGCGCTAGCAATTGTGGTCATCGATTGCGTAAATCGCCCAACGTTCGGCGCTTGAGAACAAATGACGCTTAAGTAGAAGTGAGCAATATATCTTCGTTATAGTAGCGATGCTCTCCACAGTACAATGCACTCGATACAAAGCTAAGATCAATCCCTGCTATGTAGTGTTGCTGTATCTTGTGCTATGGACGATTCTCCTAATTCAGATGGCATTTATTAACTTATTGTTGACTGTAAATGATATGTAGCAACTTTCGAGCCTACACATAAATCATCGAACATCACACCCATATCACCCTCTAATGATTATTATATTTGATCCGCTTATGTTTGGTTAATACATAGCCATATTATACCGTACAAGTATTAATAATAATATAATATTATAATATATACATATAATGTGACAATATAATTCCGTATAAATAGATAGTTCATACAACTAATTTTTATTTATCTTTATTTGTTTTCTCTGTTTAATTAAGGATCCAATGTCATAAATTTCATGCGGATTGTTAGAACGTGGATTTTAGGTTTCTAATTGTTTGTACTTGTTCTATAAGTTTTGAATTAACGATAAAGCTGGACTCCGAAATGTTTTCTCTTGCAAGAAATTGTGTTTTTTCGGCTATTTTTTTTGCTTTTTAGTTTCTGGTAAATTTGCAAATTTAAGCGACCAAGTGATCCATATAGCAAATCAAAATTATGTGATATTTTTATGAAATAACTTGGCTGGAATGCACAAATATGACCGGTCTATTCAAGGAACAACAGGTGAAGCCTAATACTGACGGTCTATTAAATTCACTGCAGGCAACGCCAAGCACTCACCGTCTATTAAACTCACCCCCGGTGACGTCAAATACCGACGCTCCTGAGATGCGTGACAGCTGCTCTGAAGAACTGAGTGAAAAAGCGTAGCATTAGGCCAAACTAATCCTTGGTACATCATCACTGGATTTAATGAGGGTCTAGAATGCACTTCTCAGCAGTCGGCATCAAGGAATCTGCCACCGCCCCTCCTCACCGTTCAATGTTTTTGTGTTGCTCTCAATTTGTCACCTATCATATTAGCGCGTCTGGATCCACAGGCTACACAATTGAGGATGCGTTGTATCAAAATAAATGTGTTGTATTACATAGGAATAATTTTCGGATGTATTGCGAAGCAAATGCACAGGTGGAGATGTGAAATGCTAAAATTCTAATTTCCAAAGAAATCATACATTTTGAGTAACACAAATATGTGCAACACGCTATTTGTGTAATACGTATATATGTGCAACATGCTATTTTGTGCAACATGTATATGTAATTCAAGTTATATTTTGATGGGGAAGTTCATTGATGTTGCCTGAAATTATTTAGGCATTGCAGTGATAATCCCCATGATTCGAAATGAGCTATCCGAAATATTATATTTAGTCAATGACTCGAACATTGATAATTTTATGGTTCTATAAACATTGGTTATCGAACAATAATTGCCCGGAAGATTATAAATATCTCAAAACAGTTTAAAAATAATCTAAGTTATGGGAAAGTCATCGAGCATTCATGATTGATGTTCAAGAACTTTATTTAGCATTCAAGTACGAATATCAGGAACTATATCAACTATCGTGCATTCAAATGACAAAAATAAATTGAATCGAATTGGCTGGAATGAAACAAATTCTTAATGGCAATCAGGTAGAAACTTTCAATAAAATGTACTTTTTTCAGTACATTTCAGTACTTTTTTTCCATGCAATGGTACGCAATAAAACGTGTAGATTTGAATGAGTATTATAAAATTATGACCGTCGAAAAATACAACTATAAGTCTTTACTTCATTCTTCGCGAGCGGCACATTCTCTTGCCGGACGAATCAAGATATTTTTATTTAAATAACTATTTCTGATCGAATATTGTCCAAGGGCATAATCTTTCCTTGAAATATCAGCTCACTTGTTATAATGAATAAATAAGAGAGCAGCAGATTAGATTCTTCTGTTTCAATGTCATTTTAATCTTTTCATTCAATTATGAATTATAATGCCAAATCAATTGCAGATGAAACGCGGATATTTATAAATAGCATTTTCTCTCTTATACTACATTCGTGTCCATATCTAAGACATAAATCGTTCTCATGGCTTAGGTAATTATTTTTCGAAAGAACGAATTACAATTATTATTGCCAATTCCGTGGAGCATTTCATCCATCTCAAGATTAGCTTCAATGAAGCTGCATGAGAACCAATACAAAGATTTTATTCTGCATATCGGTCTCTGTTTTAATCATGCATATATCCCTATATATATAGTTCACAGTGAACGACGGAAAAACTCGTCCGCTGTTCTAGTACTGCAGCGCTTGATTATTCACCTGTAAACTGTGATGTATTGTTAGCAGCGTCGAGTGTCATCATCCTGTCATGCTTTATCAGCTCATAAACTAATGCAATCATACTGACTTGAAGCAGTAATTCATTTCCTTACAGATTTGAAACTTTTGTCGGTAATTATTTCCCAGAAAGGGCTGCTTGTACGTACAGAGATGGTGTTAAAAGCAAGGACAGCAGTACATTTATTTGCAGCCTCAACGTATCGCATTGAGTTTCTTAACAGACTTTTTCGAAGTTAGAGCGCACAAGATGATCCATTAGCGACTGGCAACATCCATGGCGCCTCAGCACCGCCCACATCACGGGTGCCGGCTACCTGGCCACACACGACGCAGGCCATGCAACCTTGCTGCGAGGAGCGCAAACCGCACGCACGCCACAACAAACCTCAGCCTCGTCCCGGACAGATTGCCTGCCCACTTGTCATGCTCGGGCTTTGTTATTTGCAGCGCTGGCGCTGTCACCCGGGGATGAGGCATGCTTTTTGTGCTTGGGTTGGGCTGCGCGAATTAATTTCTTGATAATAGGTCAATTACTTTGTTACAATATTATTCTGTGTGATCTTCTTTATAAAAAGCAATTAAAAATACAAATTACTTTGAATAGTAGCAAAAGTCTCTTATAATGTTCATGTACTAATTTGATGTGTAAAATATCTTCCCTGCGGAATGAAGTGGCGTTTCTTTTTCAATTAAAATCTGCTGTTGTGGATTCAAAGGCCTCCTTCCTAATTTACTTGCGTATTATTACGTTCGCTAAAATATAGCACTATTATACACTAGGAATAAGGCTGAAAGTTATAAGCCAAATGCCCGATGCTAATGACAAATTTGGTTTATAATTATCAATAATTTCTTCTGTTTTTTATTCAGTATAAAGAACCAGTTCATCAATGGCTACCAAATTATGGATTTGTGCTATTTTTAGAGAACCTTTGGCTACGTTCCTACTTATTAATATATAGAGACAGCTAGATCAGCCTGATTGCTTTAATTTATTTATGGCTATAAATTAATCTGTTTATGCTGTTCAGCCAATGAAATTCATTGCGATTCGTTTTTCTGAGGGAATTTCAACCTGTTTTTGCGAATTTATTTCATTTACCTATTCATGTGACCAGTTGGTTAATTCAATTGTTTTCCTATATATTCATAATTTATTGTCGTCAGTTATTTCTCCCTTAAAACTTCCGCCATTGATCCGTAAGTGCGACCAGACTCCTTATCTTGATAGTCTTAGCGTCAAATCCTCTCGGCGTGTGATACTTCAACTCTGGGATAATATAGGTAGCTTTCATTCGTGTGAGAGATCATTAGCTTATTGATTTGATACAGTTAATCATCGAAAGTACATCCTAACAGGTAATTATTACTCCTTTTATTCCATTTAGTTCCACTAAATTCTATTTACTTTTCAATTCCAGTCTATTATCTCAGAGTTTTCAGAATTCATCCCTGCTTCAGAGTGATGCTTGCCCAGGCTCCACATCCCACTACGGTAGAGTACCGTTCCAGTCCCGCGCCTCGCCTGCACTCTCATCTCGTTACCCAGAACTGAATGATGGATGAGTAAGAGGCGGCACCCGCGCGGTATCCTAACTACCAAGCACGGCACCGTAATGACGGTCAATTTAAATCAAACTCATAGGCTTTATCCATTAGGGAACGCCGGCGTTGCCTTCGCTTTCTTCGGCCGTTATATAATAAATCGTGCGTCATATTCGAAATTATGTTCGTGTTTCAAGTAAGTTCGATGCCTCAATTTGATATGGTCGCTGATTCATCGAATCAATCATATGATTTTTAAGGTAGAAAAACAGTCTACCAGACAATCATTAGTTTTGTATTATAGGAAACATTTTACCGAAAATCTAGCAAGTTGTCTAATATACAAATTCATTTGTTCATTAAGTTTATTGTGACATGAATCGACAAAGAAACTAATGACGATTTCTCTCGTTTTGCTCAGACTTCGAGGCAGTATGAGTCACAACGCTTTGACTTTTTACCTCAAAAAATCCTGATTTCATCCAATTCATTTCGAGTATGCAGAGGCGGCATTTGATTACTACCCAGTTCGAAATTCTCGCAGTCATTGCGGCCGTTCGCCGCAGAGACGTTCGCAAACGCGCAAATCTAGGCCGTTGTTGCCTACTTCACCTCGCGCCCAAGCAGTCTAGCGATGATATGGCCTCATCTGCCACGAACAGCGCGAGGCCTTTGTCGGCAAAAGCTGCGGCAGGCAACCGGCCGCACCTCTGCCGCGGCCTACGTCGAATATGCCGGCGGTAACGGTTCAAGCTTTGAGGAGGCAGGGAGAGGAAGGGTGAGGACGGCGGAGGTATATTGAAAGAACCTTCTAGGCATGAATCTCCATATGGAGCTTTTACCGGAAGAAACTGATTGAATTATTCACTTATTTAATTTCTCTAAAATTATGAGGTTTACATGATTTTTTATTTTCTAAATTTTTTTTCGACAGTTCTATTCTATTCTATACTACAGCGAATACATGTCGCCAGTATTTGTGGAACTAGTTCCATCCAGTATTGTGTGTATTCAGTTTATTGACATAAATTCGATGAAAAACGCGAAATCGGTATATAATCTGAAAGTAAATATAATATAAATTTACAAAATAATAAAAATACTAAATGAACGCAAACGGTAACTGCCAGGCTACTGCGCATGCGCGACAGCTAACACTGCAGCGCATGCGCAGTGGTCTAACTAGTCTCCGCTCTATACAGTGGTGTGGCCGGGAAGTACATAGAATGTACGTGTGGTGCAGTGCACACGACCCGAATTCGGTTAATTTTGGATAAATATTGGAGGTAAGGAACAGATAAAACGATGGGGCGTCCGTGTGCCAGCGGCTGACAGGTCTTCGAATTTCGATAGGGTTATTGAATATAAATTATTACGAATTGATGATATTATTTAAGTAAATTATAATCCTCCTTAACCTCGCTATACGTGAGGCTCAAAAAGTTTCATCTGAGATGGGTCCATGAATAACTGAATGTTAAATGCCTAAATATCAGCATCAAGTGCGTCCTTCTTATAATAACGTGCAAAACTGGCTGTTTAGTTATTTTTCCTAATTAATTACCCACTATCATTAACAAAATAGCGCTCGATGATAAGTAGTTTCTGTTATAGGTCATGGCAACAAACCTTGAAGAAATTTTGTTGGAGAAGTTCCGTCTTTAGATTAATGCGATTAATGCAGAACTTATAGAAACACGAAAGATAACGCCTCTCGAACTGGAAAGAAATTGAGAAGCCGTGTAGAGTCATCAAGATCACATCTGTGACTTACTGAGCCTGATCAGTGGAGGAAAATTTCGCTCTGCTTGATCACGCTTCACAGATCATAGGAACGTTAATCTCAAACACTCGTTCTGGCCGACGGGTGACTGGAATTGCATGAAAACCTTAGAATGAACAGAAATAATTTGGTAATCCGCAGCACCATGAATTTATATCATTTTTTGGGAAAATTGCCATGGCGGGAATACTATTTTTATTCCTTCCGATTTCCAGCTCATATGCACGACTCGAGATGCCAAACTTGCATCTGAAGTTTAAGAGGAACAGGGAGGATATTTTTGATCAGAAAGGTACTCTAATCCCTTAACCAACTTTTTCAGCTACCCACTGTTGAAGTATAAAATATTTACTGTAAATAGAGAATGAGGCGCATCATCTCGTATCCTCAACAAGGCAGGGCAATTATTTCGCCAATGCCAGCAGCGCTTTGCTTCCCGCGGCAGCTTGCAAAAAATGTCCGCGTTTGTTCAGTGGCGTTAACGGGCCTCACACGTCGTTAGTTACCCATTAGCTCTTTAGTGAACAGCACCAGAACCTAATTGTTTTATAGAAACATTCAATTATCAAAGTTGGCGTGCTCTACAATTTGGTGAAATTGAACAATTACGTTGAGCCAATAACAAGCGAATCTTGATTCTGGCATCCTCTTACCCTACTTAGGAGAGAATCCGGTCAAGGCGACTGTGTGGATGTATTTATACTCTCAATTTATAGAATTTCATACGTAACTGTTTGTTTTATGCAGCTAATACGGGCTTTCCGTCCCGGCAGATGTTGCTGAGCTTCTGTCCCACCTCATGTTGCTGGACTTTCTGTCCCGACCGGTATTGATGGCCTTTCTTTTTCGACTTGTAGTTGCTAGGCTTTTTATTCCGACTGAATCAAGGTGCTGGACTTTCCGCCCCGCTTTGCTGGGCTTGCCGTCCAGACTGGTGTTGCTGGACTTTCGTAAAGGCGAAGGAATATAGCGGGAATTCCAATCGACCTCTCAGAGTAATATTTTTTTCTCAGAAGGTATTCATCTCACTTCACGTAAACGATGTGAGCAAATAAGCAACGATTATTGTAAGTAGTTATATAGAAACGGACTGAAACGTAATTTCAACGTAATTGTATTTTTAAATTTCGTGCTGGAAGTTTTGAACTTTTTAAAATTACTTCGTTGCAAGCTAGGCAATAAATTACTCTAGTATAATTTTGCAGAAGAATAATTTCGTAAAAGTTTTTTTCAGCTGTATTTATCGCGCAAATATTTTCATATCGTCATTCTCCTAATAATCCTTAAACTGTCTACTTAATGTCAAACTAACGGCGATAATTTTGGTCGGAACCATACTGAAGCCATAATTTTATTTACGCTCGAAATGCCACGCATGTGACAGTCCTAATTTTTAGCCCAAATGCCCAAGCTTTTGGTAAATCAACCCTCACGATCATTTCTAACTCTGTTCGCTGTGTTGACCGCGGTGCAAGCAGTAGTTACTTCCATCATAACAAATGTCAGTAATTACGCGAGGTTAGAAGCAGGCTACCACGTGGGAGGCCTTCTTCACGCGCGGAACAAGCTTCCTAGGAGCATATCAGAGGGAGGATAATCACAGGGAGAGATCCTATATGGCGCTGCAAGCGGCGGGCAAAAACGAAAGTTTCTATCTTGAAATAAGTGCTTTATTTTTTTTTTGTAATTTAGATCACCTTTGCTTCCTGAATGCCCAAGCAATGGGTACTTTTGTCTTAAAATTAGAATTGTTTCTGTTAGATGAACTGAACACACGCTATCGATTAGCCGATTTATAAACATTTAAATTTTAAAACCACCATAATCTTATTTGAGTTTTCCACTACCTGCCTGCTAAATTATTCGGGCCATTAGACTTCGAGTCAGCATCAAGTGCGCCGATGTGCACTTGCCAGTCGTGCTCCGCATGGTAGTGGTGGTCCGTGAGGACATTTATCAATAAATTAATTTATACCGGGTTTTCTTATGTGACCACATTTAGTTGGGTGGATCGCATGATTTCAATCTTTTATCTTTGTAATACCACGACTCTTATGCACCATGCTAGCCTCATGTGGTCATTATATTAGTTTATTTTACCATCATTTGTGTTTAATTCATTGATTCTGTGAAGACGCTGACAATGTTTGTTATACTGGATGCCTTGCATCTAAAATGATGTAGTTTAGGTACATACGTCTCTGTCCCTGATTCTTCTCACGATTATCAGCATACTGTTTGCATCTCTCAAATCTTCGGTACGATGTTTTTGCTCCTTCGTGGACGTAATGTTTGCTTTTCTGCTTTTGCTTAACTACAAAAGGTTTCTCATTTCAGGTCATTTTTACTTCTATTGGATGCAAAACATGAAAATAAATAGTGTCCACATAAGAATTAAGTACGCAAGGATGATGAAAAATTAAATACAGTAACTTCTTGTTGCATTTGATTCACAACATGTCTTTCCCATTTCTTTGAGGAACATTCTGTTCTCATTTACATGCAGCTAGGTCTTGAACCCTCGTTATTTATATTTTGACCAATTTCCTCTCAGAGCTCTTCTCACACTTCTATTCTATCCGTTATTGCATCAAATAGATACTGAATAGGTTGGTGAAACAACGTCGCAAAGCTTGAGTTATTTTCATGCCTGTAATTATACTACATTTTTCCTTCAGGTTTCTCCTATATTGATGATATTCGTGATACAAATCATGCTTACAAACATACAGAGTAGCAGCTATAGCTGCTGTGTTTGGCCTATTTGAAATCAAATATTTCAAAAACATCGTAGGGGCAATCATGAACAACAACCACCAATAAATTGATATCTTTTTAATGCTGAAATTCCATTTGAGCATCATGCGGTCATGCACATTTGCACTATTAAGAAAGTCCTCTGCGGTAATTTTACTCACTTCAAGTCGACATGCAGATGCGCAGCACCATCATTCAAAGCAGCATCTGCCTCGTGTCAAGTGCAAGCCCTTCAACCTGCGTGCCTGATGGCCGGTATTCATTTTCTAATACATCGAGCGCTGCAATCATCTTCAGCGTCTTATATATTTAGGGCGTCTAGCTCTATGTGGGGACCACTAAAAATCGTTTAGTTATAAATTTAAAATGTGTGCATAAGCGGTAGCAAGACGTCATCTAATGGCTTCAAATTGTGAGGGATTATATGGTTTTTAACAGTTGCTCTCAAAAATACACCCAATTCGTTTACGTTCGTATATCGTCATATGACTGAATTGCGGAAATTCATATGTTTTCCCCGAGAATTCTTTGTAGGAAATTTGCCCCCAATCAAAATTCATGTTTGGAGAATGATGGTACTGTATTTTACCAGAGTGATTTGGGACCAAAATTTATTTAAACAAGTATTTCCATCAGAATTAGAACCAACTTTTTCCTCTCCTACAAAATTCTCATTTATTTGATGATTTATGCAATTTAAACGACAAAAGTTTGCGCCGTGAATGTAATCCAGGAAGCAATCACTCACCCTAGAATGGTCGTAGCGATATAGCTTCATATGTTTGTCTCGCTTACGTGATTCGTCACGAAAGATTGCAAGGAACAATTAGTTGCAAGACTTTTGACAAATTTTGATAACTGAGATTTTATTCAACAATTAACCTGACACTAACAAACAAAGAAATAAAGAGAAATATTTATTCTATTTAATACTAACCATGTAATTGAATGAAAATATTTTAAATTTTAACATCGTGGACCATTTCTTCTAGGATGTTTTGCTATAATAATCTGACACATTCACTGTCATCAGAGAGTATTTCAAAATAAATGATATTCCAACACGTGGAGAAAATCAGTGGAAAAATATGTATACAGAGAAATGATCATCGTCTAAGTATATAAGAAAGACCATTTTTTTATCCATATCGGGAAATGAACACAATATTAATTTGCGCATATATTTTCACTTCAGGAATTACAACGTTTGGTTCGATTGGTCCTCTTAAGCAGTAAAATAAATGGTTTTACTTCGACTCCCAAGCATAAGATAATAAATGATAGCAGAAAAATTTTCCGATTAATTAAAAAACTGGACCTTTTCATAACATAAAAATTAAAATTTTTGTTCTTACAGTTTCTTCCAAAGTTATCACCATCATGGAACCTTGTACTGGCAGCAGCTTTGAATGCAGCACAAAATAAATTATGGAAAACCCAAAAAAATCTTTTCTTCATGATCCGCAGGAAGTGTCTGCCTCACGATGGTGATGGTAAAATCTTACCGGCGTGTGACGAGTGTGATGCAATAAATCATGCGATTATAAAATTCATATCTCTATCTTTACATTGCGATAGCTTGCGAGTTACGATGCCAATCACAGATGCCCGTTTGAAACAACGGACTGTTCCCCATTTTGTATTCACTGATGACATTATTTTCGGCAAAAGTTACATGTGTGCATGATGCCACACATGTAACTGTGTGATGCCACACATGTAACTTTAGCTGTTTCTTTCGAACCAGCTAAAGATAAGGTAATGCCACGGCATCGACCAGAACTTAGTTCAAGATTATTCCTTGTTGACATTGGTTATCGTTAATCGTCCTGCTAATCGCATATTCTTATTAATTAATATAATACCACAGTACAGTCTTTTATCTGGTCACGGAAATGTGAGTCTTACCATACACAATACAAACTCTGGTGCTCGATCATTGATCATTTTGATGAAAATATGCCTCGCATTCAGCTACTGAGATTATAAACCGGCATGAGACATGAATTTATCCAAAAAGCCAAGCTATTCGTCGATCTTATACATTGATTTACAATTCTCTCAGGCTGTCTCGAGCAACCGTGCAATTTCCATACTTCAAAACTCCCATACTTTTGTTGATAGAAAGTTCGAATAGTCATTACGGATGAAACAAGTCAATCTCCGTTTCTCCGACATCGAAGGCCATATCCACAGCGCAGCATTTCTGTATTTTCACGAAGCTCTGAAAGAAGAAAAAAGTCAAAAGTTAAAGCCATGCAAATGATCTCATATGACATATTGAAATCATTTAAAAAAACGAGAAACAAATAGAAACATAATTTACATTTTAATAGATGCAAGTCATGGTTTCATTGCAATTAAAATGATACTTTAGGCATGACGTGATTCAACACCTCTGAAATCTTATTATAATTATCACATCCCTTAGCTTGAATAGTGATGAACAAAAATTTTCAAGGCGTCTTTTACATTGAAAACGAAGAATTTAGTTAATAGGCATTATCAAAGGGACACGTTCATCAGATATATTGATGTGAACAAAATTTTATTATTACTGCCTGCGCATTCTGGAACTTTAACTATATTGGGAGTTTCTTTGATAATCATCGCTACTTGCAAATGAAGACAGATCTTTAAAGCATGATTCCTTTCATGAAGCATTGGCGGGGTTGTGAAACAAAATGATTCCTCGAGTTAAGCGAAGATAAGAGTGAACCGGAAGCATTGTAAAAATTATTTTGTGCCTGAATTTTTATTGGTTTAACACTAATTACTAGAATCAATATTTTGATCACTAGCTATTGTACATGTATTTCTACTCCAAAAATCGAAGAAATGACGTTTACTATGTTTTCATTTCATTATGTAGGGAGATCTATCACAAATCGGAAGTAAAAAATCGCACGGAAATAGCTGTCATACTTTATCAGTGAGGCCGTTTTGAACTTTGATGAAATTAATATTTCATGACCATTGTTTATAAAGATTTCTTTAATCAAATCTGTATATATAGATCACCATTCGCATAAATATAATTGTTATTGCCCCCATTTGTAGCTAGAGAAAAGTTGCGTCTTATGCAGCCCACTTTATTCATGTGGAGGCTTTCGTTTTTGCATTAGGCCGTTTTGAACTTCTATGAAATGACCATTCTATAACAATTTTAACATATATTTATCTGAATATTTGCATTCAGAGGTCATTATTCGCTTTAAATACAATGTGTTTAAGCTCATTTTAAAGCTGCAGACTAGGAGCTTTCAAGAAAGAAAATACCAAGGATGCAAATGCAAGAATTTGTGCGTAAGGCCGTTTTGAACTTCTAGAAAATGACCATTCTGTATATATATATATATATATATATCAAGGACTACTACACACAGGACATGCATAGCCTATGTCCAGCCTCTGCTAGCAGAGGCGATCGCCTACACTATGAAAATGCTATAAAATATGTATCCGAAAAATCACATAAGTAGCTTACTATTAGCGGTAAACTGGGCAAGAATAAACTTAAAGATGCGTGATGGTACATACCTTAAATACGAATAATTAGCAGAGGGAAAGCTTGGGCAGCAGTTTCAAGCATTTCACTCAATTTTACTTATTTGGCTCCCCTTAATTAGCAATTAAACCTTCCAAAATAAGTCATCTTAAAAATAAAGCTCCTCTTATGATTTTCAAGCTACAGCATTGAGAGAAATATCATTCGATTTTTAAATACCATATCTAGCGACTCAAGAAGGCCTTTTTAGCGCATTTTCTCATTTATGGAAAAAATGCACTATTGTGCGCGCCATGTCCGTCTGTCCGTCCGTCCGTCTGTCCGTCCGTGACTTCACGTTTTCGTCGACGAGAAAATGTGCTCTCTGTCACTCACTGCAGTGAGTACTGAGTTATATTTTTTCTGATTTGTACTTGGCTTGGATTATATAATGAAAAACCCAGGAGTGAGATGGGAAAATGGGAAAATGAATAAGTCAAATAAATTAGATAAAATATAAATAAAAAATATAACTCAGTACTCACTGCAGTGAGTGACAGAGAACGCATTTTCTCGTCGACGAAAACTTGAGGTCACTGCCGGACAGACGGACGGACGGACAGACGGACGGACAGACGGACATAGAAAGCAGAATAGTGAAGTTTTTCCATAAATGAGAAAATGCGCTAAAAAGGGCTTCTCGAGTTGATAGATACTCACTTTACACATCGAATAATAAGTCTCTCGATGTTTTATCACGTAAATCGATGGAAGAGATAAATTTATAATGGACTCTCTTTTTTGCCGTTTTCTGTGCATTTCACGATTTCTTAATTTTTTTTATTTCGTTGGGGCAAAACTATTTCTTTTAGTGATTTACATATGGATACTAAGTTTCATGAAGATCGTTTATTTAGTTTAAGAGATAATTTTAGGGTAGACGTTCCCCTAAATATTACTCCTTATATTAACTACTTACTTGACTAGATAATTTGAGTATCAGTGCGCAGGTGCCCCAGCAGAGTAACGCCTTCACTTCTAGTGCAGCAGATCCAAAAGAGCGTTGATGTACGTCTGTGCCATCTGAAGAGTCTCAAACTTGGACAGCTTCTGGTCTCCAGTGAGGGCCGGCACCACTTCCCTCAGTCTGTCAAAGGCTTCGTTGAGGCCAGTCATTCTCCTTCTTTCGCGCGCGTTGGCGGCCAAACGACGTTTCTTCAATACCTCGCGGCTGGTGAGGTTGCCTCCTTGCCTCTTAAAGGTTGCAGGTGAAGACAATGAGGAGCAAAATGGGCCGGTGCTGTAAATTTTTAACTTATTGGCAACTTTGTTCGTTTCTGTTTCAGCAATAAATTGTAAGTTATATTGTTTTTGTTTAAGTAGGCGCTTATCAGCGGTGTAGATTGGGTCTATTAGTGCCGGATGGGTTTCTTCTGAAGCACCATAACTCCAAGAAGTCGCGCCTAGAGGAGGAGGAGACGTCGAGCAATCAGACAAACACGGACTAAGCGAAGATCTTGTGCTTGGGCTGTACATTGATGGTAGTCCTGGACTTTCTAGTGACTGGGCTGAATTTTGGCTGCTGTAAAACGAAGATTCTACAGCATAAGGGGGAACCGTTGCAAAAAAATATTGACTCGTTGCGGGCAGACTATCTTTAAAATTTATATTATCGAAGAGTCCAGATTTAGTATCATCATGCATGTTAGGAGATTCCGGCATTGAGTTTAAAACATGTTGGCCGAACTCTTTCGAGTGCGCATTTGAATCTTGGATGTCCTCGTAAGAACTCACTCCAAGAGACATCTTTCGATTGTCTTTAGTTTGATCAGAATCAGTCAAGCTGTGTTTCTCAGTCACGGCGATATAATTGCGGCAAAATATTGGGGTAACTTCATTGTCTAATTCAAAGTACTGATTTTGTGGGTTTCCAACTGCACTGGAAATCACCGTTCCCTTTCCAGGAGAGTCTATGTTCTGCAGGAACCTGGCCCGCTGAGAGTCACTGGAAGCCACACACACAGACACAGCCATAACTGCGGCCGCAAAGTTGCCACTGTTGCGGTCGTTCACAAATGCCCAGCTTATATCCTGACCGCCGGGCAACCGCAGCCAGCACTAGCCAACCGCAGAAGCTCGTCCCAGGATAATTGAGTCACGTGGGCATTCTTCCAGCCAATAGGAAGCAGCGAAAAGAGGAGATAACGCAGCCGCTGACCATGAGTATATTTTTTGTGGGTAGGTATTACTCCTGGGCACGAGACCAAAAAAATGATTTTTTGATGAACCGTAGGGTAGACGAGCGCAAGAAAAAAGGCCCTTAAAGAAAGGAATGTGTGACAGGCAGCCGCGAATGATGGAGTAGCGGCTAGCAGCCATCATTATCATAATTTGACAGTTGTCACGCCTCGATGAAACCTTGAATTTTAATGAAAATTCCCCATAAAAAAGAATCCATTGTTTCACGCATTTATTAAAATTACTTTTTAATTTTATTCGGTTTGACCTTCTTTTTTTTTGTATTGGTAAATTGGTTTCAGGTAAAATTTAATTGAATACGGAAATATATCGACATAATCATTCCTCTGAAGAAGATTTATTCATAGGAAAACTTTCTTTCATCATCTTTTAACTAACGAGGATCTTACTATTATCATCGTTTAAATTTACTGCAATTCTTTGCTCACCGGTACTTCTCAACGCAGAATGAGATGAGATTGACTCTCCTGGAATGTTCATTGACTTTAATGGCCTAACCGCTTACATTTTTCGGCCCACTTTAACCGAGAGCCTTCCTGCCAAGCACATTTTGTGTGCCTGATTTTTGCATCGAATTTCTCACATATTCCTGCCTTTAAATTAAAAATGTAAACTTAATTCATATCGACTTGGTATTATCGCGTGTTGTAAAACATGCCTAATTTTTGTAATCAATCAAACTTTTTTCTAATTAAACATTCGTGTTGCGTTCGAAAAGAAGTGACGCGTCTTCGTTCAATGGCTCCACGTGCCTGAACCCTCCTTGGCTGCTCCCAAGTATAGATTAAAATATTTCGCTCAGAGAACCGAATTTTCATGTTTCTACGAAGATTTTGAGAACATTGTAGTCAATTCTGCAACGATTTCATCCACTGTGTATTCAAAGAAATCGAGTAAATACTAATATATTTTCTGTATATTTTGATGTACGTTTATTGCACATTGCACGGAAAAAGTATTTCCTCCTGTCCATTTATGGTGAAATTTATTTTCTGCTGCTCAAGTTTTTCCTGTGTATTTTTCAATTTTGAGCTTAGCATCTCTGTTTGCGATCATACATGGAAATTATATTCAATATCAAAAGTTACCTATGGATAGATAATGAAAAAGAGGAACAAAAACAAACCGATCACGTTCAGAGTGCCAACTTTAAGTACAAAATGCTACAAGTTAATGCATACCAAATGGAAGACTATTTCCGCAACAATAATTTACCGGCAAAATATATTTTTAAGGATCCAAGTAGAGAACAAAAACTAATGACGCAGTTTTGAGGTGGCAGCCGCCCAGGAGGCGTCGGCGGGATCAAACGTTCCTACTGAGAAGCGGCCGTTACAGGCTGTGGCATTCCAGACGAGTAGCGGCCGTTACAGGCTGCGGCATTCCAGACGAGTAGCGGCCGTTACAGGCTGCGGTATTCCAGACGAGTAGCGGCCGTTACAGGCTGCGGCATTCCAGACGAGCAGTGGCCGTTACAGGCTGCGGCCTTCCTATTTAACCCAACGCTGACCAATGAACTAGCAATTATACCTACTGATATTTTTGCGATGCTTTCTTGATCGAAATTTGAGTGCGTGATCCAGAGTGCGGCGATCGTGCAGGAGTTCCCTGACAACATGAGATTGAGTCATCATCAGAAAACGTTCAAGTAGCTACAAAGAAATATTTCGTACGGAGCCCTTACCTCAAGTAATGGAAATTAATGAGTTAATTGAGTAAAATAGAACGACAGAAAAAAACTCTTTACATTCCTCAATAAGTAATAATTAGGTAATAATGAATAATTATTGAATAATTATAAATAATTCTTCAATAATTAGAACCTTGTCCCAGAACAGCGCTTGAACATGTAATGTTTGCAGAGCTGTGCCACTGAGCGTAATAACAGAGTTAAGACAGTGACGTATTGACAGAGTTCTGTCCTGCAATAAGCAACAGTTTATCAACACAGGACTGGGGCGGCCCATCACGGAGCGGGACAGTAATGGGACAAACGTGGAGAGCGTCCAGGACCGCCCGCTGTCTGTATTGTGTCCAGCGCGTCAACACACAAATTAATTTTTGTGTGATGGATGTTGTAAATTGGCGTGGTTTTAGCCTCCCTTTGTCTACGTTACGCCTACACAACATTTGAACACTCGCGCAAATTTATCGTTCCAAGCACAGACGAAAATTATTAAATAAGTCCTGCAAATGAATAGGGAAGGATGAAGTGAGAACGAACAGTTCCGGAAACTGCCGCAATATAACTGCACGAAATAGCTGGAAGGTTTACTTGAAGGTACCGTGTTAGAGTACCCATTATCTAGAAGTAAAGCATTTAGATGATATTGTATTAAATTGAATGAGCAAGTTTAACTGTGAAATATACAGGAGATATCGATAAATGCTCGCAATGTGTATCGGATATAGCCATGACGTTAAGACATCACGAAGCAGTAGTTAACAATACATTCATTTTAGAAAAGAATGAAGTTAACTAAATTTAGCTTAAGAAGCAAGATTTTTGGGTCATGGTCAGCTGCGCGATGGCATGGGATATGGATTCGAACGTACAGCGATACATAAAGTTGACTCTATCGGATAAAAGTGCCATTAATGTTAACCAAAAAGTTATAAATTCTCACAGCTCGATCGGTCTCGTCAGAAGTCAAAAACGATTTGATTATCAAATAAGAAATTTAGTTGGAGGTGGGCAGTAACTCCACTGACTTATCTAAATCTAGAGACGATTTGTCACGGAGAAAAAGTGCCCAGATTTTAGCTCTACGAGATGCGGCAGTATAAAGTATTTAAAATCGGTAACAGATGTCGAAAATGCCATGATTTTCCATGAGTTTTTTTAATAATTATGTAACAGTCGTCTTTTATAAACATTGCAGAGTCATTGAACTCTACGCAAAACCTGAAATCTTGCGAAATATATTGTTAATCTTTCGCCTCGCATAGTGTAAAAAATGAATGCAACACGAATCAGCAAGCCAAAATAGTATAAAATTTGATGATTCATCACTAATAATTGCAACTATCAAATATTTTTACTGAGGATTCGAATATAAAGAATAAACGTAAAAAATTAAAGGGAACATTCAATCTGAGAAATAACGTGATGAATTTTCGGTGGCACATCATATTTAGGGGACAAAGTTTGAATTCAAGACGAATTTAAATTAATTTTAACCTAAATATTCATTCCGTTACATTAATTTGCTTAGCGCCGCTCGTTTTCAGGTTGCGTCTATAAATAGATTGTCAACTCGTGAAAAGGTGATAAAATATACATCGTTGATGACCTTGTGATGAATATGCTGGAACAGGCACTAGGCTGGAGCAAAGAAACATTTGAATCGGAGTGCACAAACGGTGAGAATGTATTTTATTTCATTTTCTAACTAATTCTTGGTTTAACTGATAATTTTTTATTTAATTATACTAATTGTTAAGCGCGAGTGATAGAAATTGGTACAATAAAGTTTGCCTGACTTGTGCGAAATTATTTTCCATCTCTCTTAACAAGAATAACTATCATTAAAGTAGAATGAATAGCTAGGTAATAAAATAATGTGTTCCCTGTGATATCAATCATTAAAAAAATTATTCCGTTTCAGCTAAGTCGATGAATTGTTGATTTACTTATAGCATGAAAATTTTAAGATTATCTGCCAGGAGGCGAGTTGCAGGAACCGTCTTGAAGCTTCGACCGAAATAACGTTATGTTAGATGTGCGATAAAAAACCTAGAGGACACAGAAGTTTTTTCGTGACGAGAACCTTGGATATGCTGAAGGAAATGGTTACATTGAATCTCACCGTTGCAAGGATGTAACCAATTAAGCGTAATTTGTACACCTGGCGGAGTATCCTTTTTTTCGAGATGTTGCAAGAAGATGGAGCTTGGTGATTTGAATCGGGTTGCGCAAGAATTTCCTTCCTTGAAAGGGAAACCGCACTTTTGATTTTTTTCTTTACTTTTAAGCCGAATTGGTAATGTATCATTATTTAGCTGAAAGTTTTTCCGATATGAATGTTGAAAAGCAGTGACAGCCCAGAATTTGAATTAGATATTCCCGCACACAGAAAAAGGTCCAGTGTATATAAAATTTTGGGATTTTTTGGGTTTCCTTCAATTGAATTGATTCACGTAAACTGCCGCCTGACTTCCCTCAGTAAAGAAGTGCCTGGGGAGAATTCTTAACTGTAGGTAATATATGTTTCTTGAATACCGATGATTATCAGAGACTTAAGGAGTATATCTTTCTTATACATTCACTGTATATGATACAAGCAACGAGTATTTATGCTGCTCGTTTCAGTTGAAGTATAATATAAATGAATCAATTATAAATAGCCGGCAGACGAACTTTATCTGTTACAGAAAAACATATTTCTTCTCTACATAATTAAGTGAACATGAAATAAACAGGCCAATCCATATAATAAAACTATAAAAAAGGAATAAATCAACAAATTGTTATTTCATGAAATTAAAAGTGTATTTACAAAATATAAAATAAAATTACTCGATTCGATTGCTTCTTCTTTCCGACAGATATGAGTTATAATGAATTTGCCAAACGCCGCAGTTTAAGTTTACGCCCCGGAACCGCTTCATCCCTCTTTCAGCACACGCTCATTTTTTGAGGTTTTCACAATTGAACAACTAAGCCGCGTGCCCTGAACTGCTACAGGCGATCTGCCTAATTTAGACATTAATTTGGACCGGCGAGGTGTCGTAATCGACGCCTGTTCGGTGTCTCAGAGATCGCTATCTAAGCCGCGTCGAAGTCTCCTTTGTACGGCGGGTGTGATCAGGCGGCGCCACGACAATGGCTCTTCAATAGCGAGCCTCCGAGACTGACGTCCTGATATGCGTCGGTCGCACTCCGTGGCTACCACGACACGACTCGGGAGTTCGTGAAGATCAGTTGACACTTTGCTAATGTCATGCATAACATTGCCAAATATGTGTGAGTTCGATTGCTTCTACAAAACTGCTTATGCAATTTTTAGATTTGAGCTACGTCGGAAAAAATTACGTCAATAATTAGAGCCAATCGTACGAGAATAAAATTAGAGGAAGAATTTAAAACTAAAATACGTGGGATAACGCATAAGACATAATTTAACTGATTAGGCTTCAAGTAGACAGTGTCACTAAATTCAAAACTACGACGTGGGATCAAATTATGTACATTTCAGTTTTGAAACCACCTCAAATTCCCTTATGACAATGACGAACAAATGACCTTGAGTTTTTTCAATATCGAGCATTGTATGACCCACAATCTCTCACTTGATCACCGTTGTATCCGCCAAGAAATTCAGCCAAGCAACGATCGCTGATGTGCCACGAGACCTCAGGCTCGCCACTCAATCATCCTCGTGGCTTATCTGGCCAGACGTCAGGGTGCTGTCCAGAGCACAAGGATGTTTGTGTTGGAGTTGTGAAAAATCTAGAAGACACCTCATTATGACGCAAACGAGAAGCGTTTAACCACACGTCTAACTGTTCACAGACGCCCACACAACTGATGCTATCGAAAGGGCAGCGTAATGGCCACTTGTCTGCAACTCGCTTGTGCTGGCGTAAATCTTATTCGAACGCTGTATTTGAATCGTGTTTTGTTCATTATCTTCCAATGATATTGTAGACATTGGATTGCAATGATGCATTAATCCATTGTAGTGTAAATTTAGCAAGTCTGTACTAAGTGTATATTGTGAAGAATGCATGATTATAGGACAACTTAGGAGTCGCTATATCAAATTCGAACCCTCGATGTCTTTGCAGGAATATTTTCTTGATTTGCCTTGGGGTAGAATATAAATTCCCACTAAACTTACGTTCGCTTGAGCTAAAAATAAATAATGTTTCATAAGGTCTATCGTATACAAGCAGACCTCAAATTTAAGGGACGAGAAAATTTGTGCTTTTTTAGAGCAGGTTTGATTGAAGACCAGAGAATTTGTTTTGTTGACAATTTCCTTAATAGTTTTTCAATCGAACAATATTGTTCGTGTGCGTTGGTAAATCGAAAATCAGGTTACTGAAAGTCATTATAATGTGTTAACAACGCAACAGTTGTTATTTTCTGTGTTATTTTTCAAAGTGATGATGAATCTGATCCCCGAAATGTTCACAGTGACGATTCACAGTGATTGTGTTCACAGTGCTGAATATACTTGGCGTTTTCCTTGCAGTTGAATTCTTGGTGAACTTTCGATTCAAGTAAACTAATGATACAAGCTGCACGAATTAAGCATTAAATTGGGTAAATGCTGATAGCGGATAGAACTATACCACACTAAAAATCTCCGCAGCAATGCTTGATTTTCGGCTTAGGCAACCAGCAAATTTCCAATTAACTTCATTACCGGAATTTTTGTCAAGGCTAGGGCAGGCCATTTCAAAATAGCCTCATGAAAATCTTTAAATCTTTTCAAAGACCAATAACTTCAAGACGCAGCTTGACACCTAAAAATTCATCTATCTTAGTACATATGCATCAAATTTCCTATGAGAAATGTATTCACGCATTTTCTATCTATCACTGTAGCATATCTACCATGACAATCATTGGAGCTTATTTGTTCAATAACGTGAATCGGCGAGGCAAGGTCGCGTGTTCGGAGGACCTCTCGCTTATATGTATGCTGGAATTTTGCAAGCCCTTGTAATTTTCTGTGCATCAGTTAGACATAAAGGAGTGAAATATTTCTTCGTGACTTCTACGGTCGGGAACATGGATATGGAAAAATATTGCAAGTAAACGAAGGAAATTTGTACATTTACATACCGTTTTACATTACATAAAATCTACATTGTACATTACATACGATCCGAAATTTGTACATTTACGTAAAATTACTTTATTTCAGGAATTTTCCCGTGACCCACTGAGAGCCTGGCTCAGTGGGACTACAGTGAGTCCTGGCCTGCCGGCCTCAGTTCAGTCATGGTGAGTCTATAATGTTCGTGCAGTAACGTATTTGCATTTTACCAATAAAACATCAGTTATGGCATTGAGTTCCGGTGTGTAACCATGCGCAATAGAATTCTCTAACTTCCTGTAAACATTAGGAATCTGTTGGTATGCACAAAATCTGACTGATTAATGAGGTGATACAACAAACCATATTGGACGGCAGTTACATATTTTTAGCATGAATTGTGCCTTCACAGACAAATCAAGTACGCTAAAAATGTGACTGGATATCGTGTGTGTGACTGCCCTTGAGCGAGTTGGCAATATGGGCATTATGGCGAGTTGGCATTATGTCGGAATGAAATTAATGACGTGAATTATAATGGCAATTATATAATAATTAGTTATAATGGCGATACATTAATTATATAGGCAACCAAAATTTTTGTTTTTAAGTTTAAGTTTTGATCAATGTTGTGGGTGAACAATTTTGTTGGTACGATAAATGTAGCTCTACACGAGCTCAAAGCTCATTACTATCTTACTTACATGCTTCGAATTTGCGCACCGCATCGTGGTGTTTAATCAAATTGATTATGCTTACTTCGGTGTCAAGTGAAATTTATCCAATCGCGAAACTTATTTTAATACGATTATTTTATCGATTTACACCAGAGCGCGCGACATCAAGTGATAATGATCACGGCATACGGAAGAATGAGCGTTGATGCATCCAGTGTGCTAAGTTTAACTCGCCTCTATTTCATGTACACTTCATAACAGTCACGTGAGTCAGGCAGCACCAGCATGGAAGTGATGGAGCGGCCGTCGCAGATACGACTCCATGAGATACACCTGTCAGGACTCTGGCCAGCAGATACCTGCCATTGGTAGACATGTTAATGACCTCTTGTCACTTGCTGGCGCCGCCCGACGCTGCCGCGACTGTAAGATGCCAGGAGCTCTGATGCTTCCTTTAGATTGAAAGAAAAGTCTCTCACAACCTCCCGGAAATGATTAAAATCTAACATCATTCTGCACATTTGTTAAGAGAATAGAGCATTTTGTCGTACTTTCAAATATTTTCTCATGGCCAGCAGAATTTTGTTTGATAAATTTTAGGTACATTCGTTAGTTCTAAATTGCATCTTTAGCTGTCTAATCAACGAGCTTTCAGCTTGAAGATTCAATTTAAAGGTACAAACTACCTCTACCACCCCTTCAGGTAGCGCAGAATGTCTCAATGTTTGAGGCCGAAGTGACAGTTAATGGCATGGTCTGTCACGTTACTTTACCAACCCATGACCTTGGCGGTTTGCTGGATGTTGTCATCACGCGTACCGACATTCAGTTTCTGCCCGTTGACATCATCGAAATCGCAATATCTGACCACCGACTACTCCAGTGGACGGTGCCATGTGTTCGCCCGGCGTTGACGTACAGAGAAGTCATCGTGGCGCGATCTCGACGGCGATGTTTTGAGCAGGAGACTTCAGTCGTCTCGACTTGGTCGGCCGGGCTCATGGTCGGAGCTGTCGGTGGATGATCTAGCAAAACTCTACGACATCGAATTGACATCTTTACTCGACGACCTCATTCCTGCGTGCAGTGCCCAGTAATTTTTTTTATTTGCGAAATTAATTAACTGCTATGAAAATATTTATTAAAATAAGAGTAGGAACATTCATTAATCACAATGATCTACAGAAAATTTTTTCGGTCAGCGGACTAATGGAGCCTAACGGAAGCGATACCAATGACAGAGGTGCAATGCACGCTTCACTGAGTTTAATATAGATCACTTCGACGAATAAAATTTCAATGCCTCGTGCACATCGCCGAGACTTCGCCCCATGCAACGAACCGCGGCACCACGTGGGGCGATGAGTTCAGGGAGACGCGTTCAGGCGCGATCTGAAAGTCATCATCCACATCATACATTTCCATGCTCTAAAGTTTTTGTAGGAATATCAGACTAGATGTGATATATTGAGGTTTAAGTGATAGTTTGTAAAGTTGTCAAATTTGGCTGAATTAGATGATAATTCTGTTTAAAAATCAACAACACAATTCAAGCGACAAACCTTGACCGAAAGAAGTCTTTCATTCTCGTAACACTGATGAGACTGTCGTTTTTGTACTCTCACCGCGCGAGAAAATCACAGCCTTTTAAAGCATGACTTCACCACGCCCTAAAACTGATGAGACATATAAAAATTCAGAAGTAAATATATGCTTGCCTTCTAAATTTCCCTCCTGGTTCTCACTGAAGTGACAAATGCCGATTTTTTCTTGTCAATTGGACGAAATGATACCGTTTGTAAATGATGCGTTGGAGCTGTCATAGATATTATCTGAAGAATGCTGAAATAACGCCTGTTCAATTGGTGCGCTGTTCGCAGTTGAATTTCTAAGCCTCTTTGTTGCCTGGATGTCCCAATTAAGTAAATTGTGCACTGCGGCTCAATTGAGTGTAAATGACAGACGCCGCGACGTCGAGCAAAAATTATGTGTGTGACGAGGTGGCAATCTGTCAGCAGGAGCACTTAGCTTGCAAGTTTGATAGTTCTCGGTAACAATATATCTATACCGGTCCATTTTTCCCTGAATTCAAAACAACCTTAAAGCTTTCAGGTGGAATTATGTGGCATGAAGTAGTATTGCTCAAAGAGGTATGCAGCGACTTGCGGCCCCTATAGCTGTTCAGATTAAGTGGCAGGTCTGAATATGAAGTAATCTAGGTTCTGGAAAGCAACGTAACCTATAAATGAGTGTCTATAATGCTTCTAATATTTCAGATTTACATAATTGATATCAATATGAATCATCATTCTGTTCATTGACATGGCTCAATTAAAACAATTTACGCACGGCGATACTATTCATTTATTTAGACTACCCCGTGATCGCCAGCCTTCCTCAGAACATTAAAGTTGAGATACACGTGCAAGTCGGCTCTGGCTAAGATAAATGGTAACAAAAGAAGGTAATGCCTGCATTGAAAACATCATGTCTCAGCCAAAACTATGGGACATCGATACGATAATTCGGACAAGCCAATAAAAAACACAATAATACGCAATAAGTTTCTTTAAGTTCACCGTGGATTTTCGCAAACATCGTTGTCGAGTATTTACTTTTCTGTAATCCGTGGTGTTTTCCTAGAAAGTCTATTGTGAGGTTTCTAAAAAAAACTTCTGTTATATCTAAACATTGCTGTTCTTTAGAACGTAAGAGACATGAATGATTTTCGAGACAGGTTTTTATTTTGTGTTGAAACAACGATGTGTGTCAGATAAAACTCAACAAGCGTGTATGTTTCTTAAATGGAATTGTACAAGTTGAGTATCTATCAGTGCAATCATCGTGGAGATTCAAATTTAAATTAAATGCACTGTGAGTGCTTGTTCAGCGTTTAGAATTCTAAAATAACATCTCACTGTTAAATTGTGAAACTCATTTCACGCTTCATGACTGATATCCGTACATTTACGAGACAAGATTGCATGAAGTAGATTGTAGAAAATCCTGGCTTATCATTGGCATAGAAAAAATGCAATTGCGAGAAAAAGATTATTGTTCGCGCATCCTATCTACTATTGCAAGTACATGTTCCTATGATCCGCCTGACCCCTCTACAGATGTAACGCCTCTATTGCAGCCTCATCTAGTGGCCATATAACAAAGTCTGCTCTCGGTCGTATCACGGATACTAATAAGGCGCGCTAGGCCGCTAATCTTTACCAGCTATTCCGTAATCCCAGCAAATTGGTCGCATTCGTCCGCTGTTTTCGTCGCAGGTCTCGTGCACTTATATATATGGACGCGCAGCTCGGGCGATAGGCAGAACTAAGCAACGGCAACCATGTCGGAGAAGGCAGGTGTGTTGTTGGACTCAGAGCATAATGATATTATTATTCTTCGTCGAATGAGGTTTCTATGAATGTATATTCAAAGTCGTATACGCGCGAGAGCAAATTGAACTGTGTTCAAGATCCACTCCCAGATAGATGTATCAGCATTTATTTATTCAATCATTCATCTGGATAACAAAGTTCCAATCATGTAATAAATACACGGTGATATGTCCATTTTTTAAATGCATTGTAATACTATATAAATATTGGAAAGCTTTCCAAAAGCACCACTGCATTTATTAACACCAAATGATGAACATAAAATATTTGACATAAAGTCACTGAAATTAAAAACAGTCGTGATGAAATATCCATTTCGTTCAAAAGAATTCATGAATGGCACTTCAGATAAATTCATCATATTTGAAAGAATTAACAAATCTTAATTTATTTAACCAAATGTAAATTAAGCGTTCGCAATACGCTTTTTAGTTACGATAACTCAATTTTATTTTCAGAACGCTTTCCTCAAGTTGTGGAGTTACAATTCATCTTATATAATCCCCTCCACAGTATTAGAGAGCATCGTGCGCCACACTTCCACCCGGACACAACACCAGGACGTGAAGTCGTTCAACGCCGTCCCACTTGCATCAGTCGTTACCGTGTGAGGAACTTGCTGACGTTGACCTACTTACACGCTTGTTTGCTCGTAAGCCAGATATCTTTTTATGCTCAGCGACACTTTTGAGTCATTATTTATGATTACACCAGGGCTCATCTGGGGCACTTCATTAAGAGCGCAAAATAGACCGAGACTCTTTCATTCGCAGGCCAGTCATATGTATGCGAGCTGGATTAAGGAAGGGAGACCTTGCATGTACTTTATAGAGGCGATGTTACTGAAATATTTCGACGTTGAAATATTGATGAGAGATACTAATGAATGATGATATAGATTTAAGATCGTACAGTTATAATAATGCATGTCTTAAATAATGACGCCAATTATTTGTGTCCAAAAGCCGGATAAGGTTTAAATAAATTTGAGTTAATGAGCCTAATGAGGTGACTGTATCACAATTCTCGGTCCATTGAAAACACACGGTTCACGGGGACGCATAAGATGTCATGATTAGTTGATCTGATTGTTCTGGTTTTGCGAAATAACTTGTATAGAAATAAAAGATTAAGTAAATGAGCAATGAAAGAGATTCATTGACATTCGATGCCTGGTTCATTAACCGCGATCTTCGGCACTGCGTATCAAGTCATTTAAGGTTTTACTATTTTACTCAATATAAAATAAAACCTCAGAGTGCGCAAAGATTACCTGTTTAATTCAAATGCATTTCAAGATCCTGAAAATTTAATATCGTTCACGCAAGAAAATTAATGAGCAATTTCTTTCATTCGTGATGAATATCATCCGATGACACTGTCATAATATCTATTGGATTGGTAAGGAGTCTTTGTGAAATAATGGAATATTTTTACTTATTATACGAAACTTCTATTGGCGCCATAATTAAGGATCACCAATAGCAAAGCCTTCGATCGATTGCCGCTCAGCCGACGCCTTGCACGAGAAGTGACTTCGAGGCAATAGCAGTGCAAAGCTTCTTCATTTTCTTGAGAATGGCAACCGCAAATTTTGCTTAGATATGTTTTCAATACACTAATAGTTGGTGTCGTCTTGGTTGATATATTAATCCTAATAAAATATAATATTTTATTTTTACCAATTTTATATAATATCGAGTGCTGATTCAAAGCATGAATCGTATTTCAAAATCTGTAGCTTAATTGTGCGAAACATGTTGGCTTGTCAAAAGTTATCTTCTTGAATGTATAAAAATGTTAGACAAAACACGTTCCAAAAATATGAAACCAATATTTCCGTGACGCCAAAATCCCATTTGCGAGAACTAATCCCGTTATAATGTGTCTTAAATAGAAGAATAACAGCTCATGCCATTTAAAGTGCAGGGAGATCAGGAGACTGTCCATATCCTTAACACATTGATCACGCTCTACTATAATCCTGTTTTGTTCAGCAGATTCCTCCGTCCGAAACTCATCCCGTCTTTAAAATTTCAGGGAGGTTTTCTTTAAACCTTGTGTTTGGATTAAAACGGTTTTCGAGAATATTTTTTATTACTTTTTTCGGTAGAACATTCGTGATAAAAATACATCAATGGAAGCACATGGCTGACACGAGTTTCATATACAATCATGGATTTAATGCGCAGAAGCGATGTTCCTGCTCATTCTTCCGGCTTCTAATTTCGATTTGCAAATGATGAATTTCCTGAGTGAGACATTGAAAGTGACAATATAAATTTTATATAGCACGATGATAATTGAATTCTTAAATTCGCTTGCCAAGACGCTGGGTGCGCTCATATCCAGTGAGCCTCCCGATCTGCCAAGGCCTGCCAAGACGCTGGGTGCGCGTGTTGGCGCGCAATCTACCCCTAGTAATCAAATCCTTCACAATCTACCCCCAGTAATCGACGCGCAACTCTCAATTTTCATTTGCGTTTCGCTCCGGAAGCAACAGCCAGTGTTCGGAGCGACATACTCTCAATGGATCGATCAATCAACCGCTTGTCAAAAGCTATGAAAGTGAGCGGATCGGTGAAAGTGAGCTGTCTCGCTGGCACTCAACACTTTACATTTTGTGGGCTTCAGAACATCTCAGGAGCAAGGCAATCAGCGTATCCATTGATAAAAGGTTGAGCCATCCATGCAGTATTTTGCGAAAACGCATATATAATTACTAATGTCATAGGCCATAAGGTTTCGGAAAATTGAGGTAAAGAGAAAAATATGGGAGTTGCAGCTTAAGTATTAAAAGAATTATTCTTGCCGATGAATCTAGATCTGAGAGTCTGAACTCTAAGAAGATTATAGGTTGACCATTCAGAGCTCAGTGTGAACGCAGTTAGTGCCTCATTGCGAGAGCCAAGTCTTTCGTGTTTTGCATCGCGATAAGAATGGCGCCTATTCACGACCGCGTGCAACAACACGCCCACGCGTCAGTCACGAAGAGGATCAGGACTCGAACACTAGTGCAGGTATAGTAAGGGCTCGAGGAGAACAAGTGCTGCCAGATAACAAATGCTACTGAATATCAAGGGCTTCTTGATAATATGGGCTCGTGGAGAACAGTGGCTTCTAGATAACAAGGGCTCGAGGAGAAAAGGTGCTGCCAGATAACAAATGCTACTGAATACCAAGGGCTTCTTGATAATATGGGCTCGTGGAGAACAGTGACTTCTAGACAACAAGGGCTCGAGCCAGATAACAAATGCTACGGAATATCAAGGGCTGCTTGATAATATGGGCTCGTGGAGGAGAACAGTGGCTTCTAGACAACAAGGGCTCGTGGAGAAGAGCTCGTGGCTCGAAGATAACAAGAGCATTTAGAGAACAGTGTGGAGAATGAAGCTTTATTAGAATCAACCTCCTGTAACTGCACTTCCTTATGGTACCGAACGACTGAGAATATAATATTGCAATTATTTGTCCACTGCGTATTAACTTAACTATAAGAAATATAACGAGAAATATTTTAAATCAGAACTTGAGTGAACCAATTAAAATTCAATACCATATAGAAGTTTCACGGTGTGATAGTGTCACATTTGACTGCACTCATATAAAAATGATTCATGTTACAAACATTTTCTGAAGATAAGATCCACTTTTTGATGAACAGATCTTCAAAACATAGCAGGTCAAATTTTTTACTCTTTCCTTTTCTCTATAACTCTAACAGAAATTCTTAAGAATTGCGTTTTACTAATTAGATGGCTAATTCTAACGTCATACTCTAACAATCTTAATTAGCATTGATTATAAACTCAAGGAATTTCTAATTGTGCTGCCGCAGAAGAATATTTGAACGGAATACCTAACGAACGTGCAGGCATAATTTGATATTCGTCAATTGCATATTTATGACCAGTAAATGCAATTAATGGCTGCCAGTCTGACGGCATTGACGCCTAATTTTCACGCAGGGACAAATTAATAGTCTGACTGTCTCGCAGTTCCGGCATTCAAGATGCAGGAAATTATGCCCACAATGTCTTGCCCAAGTAAATTTATTCCCCAGGCCTGGTATTTGAGGTGGGCCGGTAATGACAGTGTGAAAGGTAGGAGACATAGGCGCGGTCACACCTGTGGGCTTCTAAATAGACACTCGTATTGGTAAATTGCCTGGCTGAGCTCCTTGCATAATGTCCAATTGGTCGCGCTCGCTTAGCGTGCATTAGAATATACTCAGCGAACGGTCATGGACCTTCAGCGCGTGTAGTTTTTGCTGTCAAGTCTAAGTGGGAAATCGAAGCCCATGCTAATGATTGAAGTACCTTTTTGGAATTTCTGTTGAAGGCTTGCTCACGTACGTTGGGCTGATTATATGACTGGCTGGTTGTATGATATAGCCAGCCGCGCCTTCGACATACTGATGATTGGCGCTCACAGTCCAACCAGTTCGTTTCATTTGTAATCCAAAATTAGTTGCAAATGAAAACCTTGTCTTGACTGAGGAGAACTTTTCCGCAGGAATAATGAAATTTGTTATAGATTTTCAAAATTCATACTATATTTCATAATCTCGCTGAAAGTTTTCAATTTTAAATAAAAAAATATTTTCAATTTCGAGTGCAATCAGCGATGAAACCTGCATCCAGCAATGTTTAATGTTAACACGTATTCTATATGGCGCGGCACACGTGATGACGTGATGGACGCCTTCTGAGTAAAGAGGACGAACGAAACGTGATCCTCCTGCTTGTGCACGAGGATATTAGTGGAGGTGAGTCCAATATTCAAACTAGGACCAATTATGCTATAAGTGGCCTATTGTAAAGAATTGCTATGTTTGCCCGTGACCAGTAACGCCAATACTCGAAGCCAATAAGCATTGTAAAAATAATTGGTGGTTGGTGCATGCAAGTTTTACTGGCCGTCACTATTGTCTCCGTGTACGAGACCCTCAAGAATCCCGACACCCGTGCTACCAATATTGCGATAACATTTTATACGAAAAAACTTCATGATATCTTAACTTTCACTAGGAGAAATAGCGTGGGTTGGAGAAGCCCTCTTAGTACCAAATTTTTATTTAAAATTTTAACGGACGCGTTAAGAGACAATTGAGGTTTCTCAGAGTTTCGAATAAAATATATGTGCAACAAAACTTAATCTAATAAATAATACCACGAATAAAAACAACTACATGTAAATAGTCGGCCAAATTATTTCGCTGTAAATCCGTTCGAGGTAAATTATCATCCCTGAACAGAGTGCCAAGGTAATTTTTTTCATCGAATATTTAAAGCTACAAACAATCAGAATAAAAATATTGGAGAAGTTGAATTTGATGCAAGAAACTAAATAAGCATGTGGAAGAGTGCAACTTGTTTCGGAACTCAAAAAACTAATACAAAATCAAGAAGGACGTGCATTCCCAACCAAGATCACAATTAAAGTGCATGCATATATGAATGCGATGTATTTAGTTGACATCGAGGTCGCCTCCAACATTCAAGCATTCATTATAATATTTGAATCATACTAAGTAATGCGTAAATAAGGCCTTTATCACCGCAGGCTAAATACGCTGAAGGTTATTTTAACAAAATGGACATATTCAAGTTTAGGCTGTTCAATCTTAAATTTTCAGTGTGGCATTTAAAAATAATGTTATTTGAATATTTTGTTGCGAGAAACATGAAAAATTTCCGCCTCGCCAGAATTGCGAGCTCCATTTTCTCTCAGAATCATGACTGATGTAAGTGACTAATTTTTAGTCCCAGGCAATAGGTAATTTTACGGCCCTTCGATTTACGGTGCTTTGGACTGTCGCAGATATCGATGAGCTCCCTGGACTGCGCGCCAGTCGAGCCTCGCAACTCCTTAGAGCGATTATTTTAAAGTCAGCGCCCCAAGTGACCAACTGAACAATTAGGTCAAATGGTACTTACGCCTAGTTGGCAGCATCGATGTCATGCTAGCTGAGAAGTCGAGACTAGCTATAATTTTGCTACATAATGCATATATAAACACATTTAACGTAAAAACACGTGTTCTCCGCACATTTTAAGTTGATGCGTAGATCGCACCAAACCGGAAGAAATGAGCGCGGTCGGGTTGAACTATAAAAGTTAATTCCAGTGCATTTTATCGCGAAAAAAATCATAAAATTGCGCGATCAATTTAACGAACACTTTTATCGAGACTTTAAACCCTCCAGATCGACTCATAGAAATTACCTGAATGTACTAGGAAAATATTCTCACGATATCGTCTTATGATGTATAATACAACAAATTGCGACAGACTCAACAAAAATTGCACAGGGAAGGAGCAGAGATAGAATACAATAATATACTGCTAGATGAATACCATAAACGTCGAGTTGGGACCCACTGTGGTAAAATTGGGACTTAACAAATGAATATTCCTGGGTTATGGTTTAGGATAATCTTCACATAATTACCCTCAGAAAATTTTCAATAGCTCTACGACCAAAACTTTACAAGAGATAAAAATATTTTGTATTCAGCAGTTTGAAATGATCATTATTTAAACTCCATGCTTTGAAGATTTGGGCAGAAGCCACGTGCCACTAAGATATCGCTATGTCGGGAGGCGATAATAGGCGGTTATCGAGTGCAGAAGATCCGGCACATCATAAAAAGGCAATTTTTTGTAAAAAAAACGATCTCATGCACTATTGATGACATCGATACAAGCTGATTATAGGCTTGCCTTGGCCAAGATAAAGAGTGTAATTAAGGTGGTGAGGGAATGAGCTCGGGGCAGTGGAGGAATGAGCTGAATGATGGTTGGGGGAATGAGATGAAGTTAGAGAGGGAAGAAGCTTAAGGCCCTGATTGAGAACCGAGAGGCTTCGAACAGGCTCGGCTCTTCCATATGCGTTTCTTCACTAATTAGGATAGACTTTACTCCACTTTCAAATGAGATGGCGATATAGATTTTTCCATACTTACCCAGCTATTTATTTATGAGCGTCGACCAGTAACAAAAAATATGTAAACTTTGTATTAAAAGAGTTTTAATGAGAGGAAATTTCAGGAAACTTTGAATATTATTGTTCATCATGTCTGCGACTTTTCACTTTTTTTCGAGATGTAAACGGGTTGTAATTTTTATTCTCCATTGAATGGTATACTCGGCATTCCTTGATCAGCCTCCTTGTTGTAGATATTTTCTACCGAAAAATAGTTATGATCGAGTTTGCTGATACGCGGAGGGAAAATCCCGCATACTAGCTGCTCAAATGGAGACTTTGTGCAATGTTTGAGGGTAAAGAGACGTCGTAAATTACTCAACTGTCAGTTCACGACGGGTGGCATGGTAAAGGCGAAGTCAATGAGGGGCGAAGAATAATACGTGGCCAGTGGTTGGCCTAGCCCAATTAGTTATAGCCGACCGTTGGCCATTCCTCGGCCATCTGAAAGCGACCAGTTGCCGCGAAGAAGGGTCTGGCTAGGATATCATATTACAAAGAGTACAAGCTCGAGGGTAGCGACTGGCCGAGCTTTGGGCAGATCAAGGATTTTACACGATGGTCGCGAAAACCTCGCTCTCAGACTTCGCTGCATTTTGACTACAAGCCTTAAAACACTGGACTGAGGTTGACCAGAAGATCCCAGTTCGAAAATTAAGCTGAAAATGATGCACAGAGCGCGGCGATCCTTGAGCATTAAGTTCTTTACTTCAGAGGCGAACGGGTGCCTGCAAGCAAGCATGTCGGTCCAAACATAAGCAAATTGAGAATGTTTCGTTAGAAATAATTTACACCACAGGGTCCGTCATCTATACTGCAACGCATGTTTTTCTTATTTCTCAATGAAACTAACAGATGAATTAATTTTTATTGGATGAACTAATGCCAACAACTACCCAAACAATTGTCAAACATATTTATTCAATATGACCACCCTTATTTTTAATGACGGCCTCCAACCTATGCTGAAAATCTGCACAGGAGGCTCACAGCATTTCTTGAGGGATCAAATCCCATTCTCGTTTCAATTTGGACTTCAAACTATCCAAAGAATCATGAGGTGTTCTGCAGACCCTACTCTCCAAAATAACCCAGACAAAAAAGTCGAAAGGATTCAAATCAGGGCTTCTTGAGGGCAATTCATTTTTGCTAATGAACGCTGTGATGTGACCCTGAATCCAGTTTGGGTCATGTTTGAGCCAGGTGATGGGGCAGAGTCTTTATGAAAACTCCATGGCGAGCCGTTGAAGTGTTTACAGGGCCCAAGGTAAAAACTCAGCGTCCAAAATGTCCGAAATGTATCGGCAAGGGTTCATACCAAGTGGTATTATTGAGGTGGATATACGTAGAAGGGTAAGTGCAATGGTTAATACCAAGCAAGTGTTCTAGAACGTTCTATCTACGTTGTATTAATTTTTTTAAACACGAGTGGTGAATGACCAGAGAATCAATTGATTAAAATTTTCAAGATCTAACAATATTCTTTAGATGACGTTGGTTGACAATTAAAAATGCTCCTTGTATTAATTATAGAACAATATTTTTCCGACTTTATGAATCAATTATTGGGAGACGTTAACCCGTCCTAGGCCTCTATCATTTTATTTAAACCTGAAGTGCAAGGCTAGTAGCATCTGATCTAGACTCGTGCGTTTGGTATTTTTTTGCATCCGAGACGAGACAACAGGCTCTGTCCCGGTTCGCAATAAAAACCGGGACAATTTTCAGCCCTCCGTAGGAATTCCGGGACGATTCCGAGACGAGACGAGACATCCCGGTTAAAATAGGTAGCTTAAAATTTCCCGGATTTTATTGCCATTTTAACGAGACATAACGAGAAATAACGAGACGAATCAATTATTGATGTGGTGTAAACTTTGGCTTACCGTCATACATTTATATAATAACTTGAGACGTATCATTTTTCTTTCTGATAGGAGCACGGAAATTGAAATGATTTTTGCTACGAATACATGTTGTGGTTTAATATGGTACTTAATATTGCCAGGCAAATAAAATGGAAAAGTACGTTATTTATTTTCCAAAAATTGTGTTCTATGATGGTCTGGAGGAGGCCATACAAGCTTTAGCCTGTAGCTGGTGACATCGGTTGACTGGACAGACTTTGATTTTGATTTGAATCACAGAATCAGATTCATCGATCTTGCCTTTATCAATCTCCTTCAAAAAAAAGTCTGGAAAGAAATATCAACAACATTTTAAAATACAACAAAATTCAAGTTGGAAAAAATATAATAGTTTGATCTTCAAAAAAGAACTCGAAATATCCATGTGTATCCTTTCTAAATATCGTTAAGGGGGGGTATTCCCTCTAGCAAAGCTTCCACATTTACTAACGGATCTTTCTGAAACTTCACGCATATATGTAAAACCGAAATACACGCACATTTTGTTCGTATGATTTTTTTCGTAAAGATTCATGGAAAACGTGAAATTCATAGAAAACGGAAAAAGGGGGGTACTTTAAAAATCTATCTCCTACGGTTTTCAAGCTACAGCATCGAAAGAATTACATTCGATTCGTAAAGATCATATCAATAGAGTAACAAAGCCCTATTTTTGATTTTTGCCTTAGTTTTTTTACACGCATTTTCTAGTTTTCTTCTCTTTTTCTTCTGATTTCCCACCTCCCCCCATTTTCAATCCAAACTATGCACAAATCTAAAAAAGGGGCTTCGTTGCTCGATAGGTATGGTCTTTACGAATCGAATGGTATATCTTTCAATGCAGTAGCTTGAAAATTGTAGGAGGAGATAGGTTTGCAGTGACAATAAGTTAACTTTTCAGTAGAGCCCGACAAAGTCCCGCGCGCATCGGAATAAACACTCAATGTAGCAAGGATACAAAGCTAAACGTTACTGGAGCTTGATTCCAGTCAAGGATGGTGTGAACGACTGCATGCACACCACCCCATACGACGCCGGGCGGGTAACTGAAGTGCAGCTCAAGCAGACACTCTATTTAAGTGCTCGGCAGCTAATTTCTCCTTACCTTTAATGTTAAAGAACTCCACCACCCCTAACCCATTATCGATATGTCGTGAATGCATAAATCAATGTACAGAAATGGTTATGGTACCGTTGGATAGGTCAAAATGTCAGCTTTAAGATGAGACTACTAACCGGAAAAGCCAGAATCCAAATTTTTAGGTGATACCCCCCCTTAAACAAGCGGTTAATAATAATTCAGGAAACTGCGCAATTGTGAAGATTTCTTTGAGGCGTAGCACAAAATTTTACTAGAGGAAGAGATAATCTAAAACTAGCTTTAGTATTATTAGGAATATCTTACCAGGACTCCACTCCACTGTCTACTAATTGGCCGACTAATCTAGACACTGCGTCCCTATGCGCTCCGTGGCGCCTGAACTCGTTCCGAACGCGTAATGAACTCGACTCGAACTCGTACGGTTCCCATAAAGTGCCATGGAAGCCTTAGTTAAGACTTAAGGGTCACATTTTTTACTCAATACTCAGCCATACATCGACAGGTTTGCGGTGTTTGTCGGACCACTAATTAACTGTCATGTCAGTAAGTCAGACAAATTTTTGCAAATCTGCAATTAACTCAATTTAACTGGTAACTGTCTATGGCCCTATTAGCAATAAATGGCTAACTTGTCATTTTTCAACCCATGTTTTCGAAACAATTCGTATCGTAATCGAAAAACCTGTTTTGTCTTAAATAATTAAGACAAATCTCGTCTCGTTGTGTCTCGTTTCAAATCTGTCTGTCTCGTCCCGGTTCATAATTTACCGGGACACAAGTTTTAAAGTCCGGGACAGAAGTCTTGTCTCGGTTCATACGTTTATTCCGGGACAAAATATACCCTCTGTCCCGTTATTTTTTTCCCGGAATTTTCTCGTTTCGTTTCGTCTGTCCCGGTTAATTTCGAGAAAATTATTTCGAGACGCAGGAGTCAAGTCTGATCTTCAGGACGACCACGGGGACTACCTTCAGCGGGCCCTATAGTTCATCATAAGCAGGGCTACTCGGGGAAAGTTTCCACGACTAATTTACTTCCATATATGAAAGCAATTATTCATTTAGTTAATAATATTTCTGCCTGCGCAATATTTCTGCCTTTGCCATGAATCAGAGGAAGAGCGATTGCCTTCAACAGATTTTGCAAGGTATTATCAGCGAAAATTTGTATTTGTATTCACGAAACTTGAACTTTATAGTCCATAGAAAACGATGGTAACAGTCCATTTTTATTTTTTGAGTCTATTGAAAGCGTAATTCAATCTCCCACGACAACGTTAAGCACCGACCAGTATAATACCCTCGCTAATTCATTGATCATTTGCGGTAATTAGGAGGTAATTAGCGAGCGTTAGAGATGAACTCGAGTGTTGCAGCTTCTTGGTCGCTCAGTGCATGCGCTCTATAACAGTAATTTGCTGCACGTGGAATCTGAGAGTGCAGACGAAGTCGTGGAATCTGTGTGTGTGTTTCACACATTGTTTTCGGGTATTGCATTGTATCATCCGTTATTCCGTCTCACGCACCATCAAAATAAATATTATAAGATTTTATTATTCATGTCGCAAGGTACATTGAAGTAACTCAAACTGAGAGGTAACTCAACACGTTTTCTAACACCCCATAGCGCTTACATGTTATTCCTAAAACTGATAAGAAGGCACGGTATAGAAAATAATTAGAATTAATGATAGCAAAATTGTTGGCGGGATGCAATTTCTAATATGATATATGACCTCTCTGGTGCGAAAAATACCGAGAAAAATAGAGCAGAAATTTTATAGGCAATACGATGAAATGCCGAAACATTCTACACATCTGATAGGGGAAGCAAACTGGCCAAAAGAAATTTGCGATATGGAGGTAAATATTTTAAATGTTTTTTATTATTTAAAATGTGTCCAATTATAATTATTAACTCAAAACTTCTTGGCTTCCATTGCAAGATTTTTTCAAAAGGAGCCTCGTATATTTTATATTCTTGCTATTGCGTTGCACAAAAAAATTTCTTTCAGACATCGAAGAACACTATAAAATCAGACCGCACAAGATACTTATATATTACGCAGGAGCGTGTGGTTGTAAAACGTAAATATCGTTTGAATTGTGTCATGTTACAATAATGTTATATTATTTTGATGAGGATTAGATGGCATCACAATCTGCATTCGCGAGAATATCTTCAAATTATAAACGCATGCGAGTGCTCACTAGAGCAATTTCGCGGCGCGCAAAAAAAAAGTGTAGTGCAAAAAAGTATTCTGCTGGAAACGAGCACAGCCACTGACATAAGCTGAATTCTTACAGCTAGTAACTTGGAGTAATTCCAATTTTTGCAAATAACTTTCGTCACTCATCAATAGAAAGGGCGAGTGGTTGAATTGGCTATAAGATATTTCAATATCATACCAGTAATATTACTTACTTTTCTTCACAAGAACATGTAGTTTTTACGAGAAAGACTGACATTTTGTCAAGACTCCAAGGAGGAAGAGAATGTCACAACCCCACCAGCTCTAGTCCTGGAATGCACACAATAGACGAAGGCAAATAATATATAGTTGCCTGCAATCATTAGAAAATATCCCCCGGCTGCTTCTTATTCTGGCATATAACCACAGACAATGAGCACGCAGCGTCTAGAGTCATTGGAAGCTCAACTTCTGACTTGTGATGACACTGCCGATGCCATATCAAACCCTTCATCCTATTTAAGGCCTCCCATGGAGCACATTAGACTGCGACATCGAGAATAGGTGTGTCCGGGTCATCATAGACGTTGTATCCAAACTAAGCCTCGGGAAAGATGGCAACGTCATGATAAGCTCGTGCAGTTATGACTTTATAAACTACGGCGCATAAGGCGGAAGTGACTGAGTAAATCGATTTTTATTACTTCATTATCCACGCGCAACTCATGTAAGAGAAAAGTTTTGTAAGTTCTCCATTATCGAGAAGCTGAACATTAGCTGACGCTGTCACAAAACAACAACGAGAAAGAGCTGATTTTAATTATGTTTTGCATTTAACTGGAAGAGTTCAAATGTTGTGGTCGTCCTTAGAAGTTAAGTGCGTGGCATGCAGTTGCCTGGACATTGTGAGGCCGATAAATGCTCATTGACGTACAGTTGCGTGGGAGAGTCGCGTTGCAAGTTTATCCTCATAGGTAACGGAATAGATGGCAGCAAATTTGGCAAGCCTCATCCAAGATTGGAATTGTTCAGTAGAAGCAAAATGCTTCTGAGGGAAGTAGAATGCTGCAGTGCGATGTTGAGTTGAATGCATTAGTGCAGTGAGTTGAATTTTTCAATTGATTTCAGAATGTCCTTGTGTTAAGTAGAAAGTTCTCCACCTCGTTCTGGCAAGTAAAGATTGCGTCAGTGCAGAGACATGGCAGTGGACAGACGCTCTGTCATCAGTGCAGAGACAGCGCACGCCAGGACGTCGCTGTCGTCAGTTTTACGGATCAGTTGGCATGTAGGGAGTTTGCGTGGACGGGTCTGAGGAGAAGCCGCGCAGGGTGGCCGCCTCTCCCAAATAAACTAATTGCAGCGTCCACCTGTGCCAGCAGCGGCTGCTGCGGCATCTGGCTCTGCCAACAATGTCTTTTTGAATCCTCTTTTTTTATGAAATCCAACTTTAATATACTTGAATTTCTGCAATAATCTATACCCATTCTAGTAGATTTCTTATGTATTATTGTTCACAATTTCACTCACATCAATCAAGTCAAATAAAGCACAAAATTTGTTCAAACTATTGCTTAATTGATGCTCTCCTGCCTTATTGCTGTACACATACCCTGCTGATGCGCTTATTTCCGCTCAAGACCGAAACTCGTGAGCAAAATAGTACTAATAAATTTTCATAGAATTATTCATCCACGTCTCAACCTGACGGCATTGTTCATCTTGGCGAGATCTTGCATGCCTGAAATGACGTAATCTAGACACCATTCAGCGAAGATCAATCACTGAGGTGGAAGTTACAAAATATCCTTGCCTTTTCTCAAGAACTAAACGCCAGGCCACGCAGGCGCCACACAGAAGTCTCCTAATGACAGGTCTGGTCGCGTCCGACTTTAAGGCAACTTCTACTTCTTTTCGTCTGAAAATGCGACTGAAGAAATTTGTGGGTTGTGCTTTGTTGAAGATCTTCGGGTTGATCAATTAAAATGCTTAAGGTTATCAGTATTTTTCTTTTCTTTTTCTAATCCCGTTAATTTTTTTTATATCTGCTCGAAATGTGGTTCGAGCGGCAGCGGCCCCTTACGATTAAAGAAACGAACAAAAATTATCACATTTCATTGAGAGTTAAAAAAAAACAGCCAATTGTTTGTGTTCTTTCAGCCAGTAACTTTGAGGAGTACTGCTCAATTTTCATGGTATTACTTAGAGGGAATATATTACTCTATATCACAAACACGTTCCTTCTAGCTTTTCAACCTTACTGCCGATATTTACATCCGCTTGCAACACGATTTCCCAGCAATGCTCCAATATTCGAAAGAGTTAAATATGTTCTGGAGGAATTCGCACCACGCGACAGCGGCTGCTGTTACGGGCGTTTATGCAGATTAGTTGTAGTTGAGAGACGAAGTGCAGTCACCAAAGAACTGTTATTAGCAAATGACAGTTGGGGCTTGCGGGCCACGCTAAAGAGCCCACCGGCTTGTTGGAATGCTGTCTTCAGGAGACTTGTGATGTACCGAGTCGTGCCATACTGAGTCGCTTGCTCCGGTCAACTTGATCTTACGCGCAGACGATGAAGTCATCTGGCGAATGTTTCAAAATGCTTCGTGAGGTACGTGTCTATGGGAAGAATAATTCCATGCAACTTATGACGGTATGCTCTTAAAAATTGCCAACTAAACTTGAACAAAAATTTCGCTTTTCATTTAAGGGTTGTCAAGAAGGGATATCTGCTCCAGCTACTTTCCCCATATCGAATAACTCAACTTTGTAGATGTCAACTTTTTTTACCTGGCGTTCTCGTTGAACAGAAAACGATCTTATGAACCTATTAATTTTATTTTTCCATGGTTTACAATTTAAATCATGATTTCTGTACAACCAAAGTTTCCTCCACTGCTGCAGAACTTCAGATAAAATTAGTACTTAAAAACGTCCAGTGCTCCTCATATATTTTAACACCGAAGTTTTCAGTGCAGCTTTGTTGTCCATAGTCTCTAGGCTCAATTTTATATTTTATAAGCTTGACTGAATCCATGTTTATGAATCATCGTTGTGTTACGCTGCATTTATCAAATTAGATTGTTTGCTGACGACCAGTTCATCGAAGTTAAATGTTGCAGTTGTTATAAGTTTTGTCCTGCAATTGTGATTAAATCATTCTTCAGTTAGTACATTGATTGCAACAATATTGTTATCTGGTTTGGACTTGCAGAAAATGATGCATTAGTTGGATTGGGTGGATTCCAAGGTTCCAATTTGTCGTTAATACATATGCAAACATTCATTTCATGTTCCTTCAAGCATTAATTCCCTGATTTCTACTTGTAATATAGTTGGTTAAAACTCACTACTACTGGCGATTGGACCCTCAAGCGTGACCAGCGTCGACGTGGATGTTTAATTTTTGGTAACGTCAGAGAAGCTGCTTGATCCCGACCTCTCTTACAGGATTACAACTCCAACGCCAGGGTAAGTTATTGCGTTTGATACTGTAGTAATTTGTGTTTCAAGCTAAAAACGTTGAAGCTCGCGAACATATAATGATTTTGTCGTGTAATTATTTGTTAGTTCTCCATTTCGCATTCGATTCGTCAAGATTACCCGTCCCTATTTGTGACCTTATAGTTTGCCATTTATTTTAACTATATTAATTTTATCTATTGTGATTCGTCATTGGCGTTCTGATCCCGTCCTGCCCAAGCCCTGCTTATTAAGCCAACAGCGAAGCGTCGTAGTTTTCGGTCACTGGAAGGCGTGCCGAGAAAACCATCAGAACTCGTGAGGTGAAGCGACTGGTCATTTTGAATATCTGAGGCTAGTTCGTAACAGTGCTTATATTATTCATAATATATATCATGAATCATGCTAAATCATGAAGATGCGCTATATGAACATACGAGAAAATGTACCAATAATACTTGGGGTGACATTTATCATTACTCACTCGTTTAGTTGCTCCATCTGCCGAAAATGTATCGGAATGCGGAACATCGGCACGGGCGATCGCGATTGACATCGTCGATTGGTTTTCAATATCACGCGTCCCTCCTGGAATTAGGAAGACCGAGAGCTCGGCGCGCGTGGTACAAGGGATTAGCCACAGAGAATTGAGCAGCTCCTTCAGCTGCCGAGACCACCGGCCATAATTGCAGCACAATGCGCCTTGTCCCGCGAGTGACTGTCATCCGAAATATCGACTGGTCACTAAAGTGACTCCAAGTCATTCATGACTGCCGAACTAATTTACGAACTAATTTAGACAATGTGAGTTGATGTAAAGTCTGTGGATTTGAAGGATATTATAAGAGATTTCTGAGCAAATTAATCGTCTTTCTATATAAAATGGATAAGATTTCACGTTCCCTATCAGCTGTATGATGAATTTTTCATATTAGCAGGTCAGCTGAGCGGTCAAATCGCTATGCTGGTAGGTTTCCTTCTACCAATAAGGCACCAGACGAGATATCTGTATATCATACCAAACCATTGAGTTCGATGTTCCCAGTGGTAAAAATTAGAAAAGAAATTATTATTATATATACGTATCATTCCCACTATTGGATGTTTTTTAATTTAGTTATTTTATGAGTAGAGAGAAGTGTAGCCAATGGGAAATATACAGAGGCATGTTACTTAATTAACATAAATTTCCTTTGTTTGGGTGAAGTTTCTGTTGTAAGCAATGCTAAACACATGAATTCACTTCTGACAAGTCTGTCAACCCTGTAAATTTCTTTCGTTCCTGCTTCTGAAAAAAAAAGTATTTCGTGGTTTTTAACTGATGTCTGAGCATCTTAGTAAGATGATAATGAGCCAATGCGAAAAATTAAATATTTAAATTGGTAGGTAATTAAAAGTTGATATTTTTGTAACATCAGAGGCTAAAAAATTATTTCTCTCGACACATATTTTATGTCCTATCATATTTTCTCATACATCAGAAGTTCTCGCCCATCAGAAGCTCTAGTCCATCATACCGAGTTGAGGATTGAAAAACAACTCAAGGTTCATCAGAGCAAGAGGACATTTCCTTGCACATTGTGCACGTGTGTTGAAATGACGCCTCTTCCATTATTGCTGCTGTGAACAAATCCCACCGAAGCCTGTCATTTGCGAGGCCTCCTGCGCGCCTGGCACCGCTCTTCGTCTCCTGAATTATTTCGCTAAGATAACGCAATTGAGAAACTCATACCTGTTCTGCGTCAATTTATAACTCAGCGAAACTGAGTTCTTGAATAAACTTCTGACAAGTCTGTCAGAAATTTATTCGCGTTGAATTTTTTTCCCAATTTTCCTGCTGTTGTGGAATTACAATGCATCATAATGCATTAAAACGCGTCAAATGCCCGCGTTTCTGGTGGACTCGCGGCACTTGGACGCAAGGTAGCTCAAACATTTTCATTTATTCGTTGTACAATCATAGGAACGATTCATTTCTTTTGTGTGTTCTCTGGAATAGACGGAAACATATTTTAAATATCTTCGTTGTACATCCCATTAAACATCCCGAATGTGAAAGCTACATGAACCTTTTAAAGGCAAGATGGCAGTCTCTTGGTAACAAATTAAACGTCGTGCCAATGAATAGTGTAAAACCATTCACAAATGTATGATGTTTACATAACCAAGGCACGAGCACTTCGTTATAAATAATCAAATATTACCACATGTTTCTAGCCTCTTGCAAATACAGAATGCATGATTTAGTTAATCTACCAAGCGACATAGACGATTCTTGGCAAGGTTACATCAGGCGCAGTGCTGCTCGTCAAATTAGAGCCGTGAAATACGTCTCAGTGTAAGTGTCCCACGACCTGACGTAACTTCGTACGTCAGGCACGGTGCTGCTCGTCAAATTAGAGCCGTGAAATACGTCTCAGTGTAAGTGTCCCACGACCTGACGTAACTTCGTACGTCNGTGTGTGGCCTATACTTGCCTCCAAGGATAAAGTTACACTTTTAAAAAATTATCACGAATTGGGTGCGGCTATAATGAATACAAATTGCCTGCTATGAATTTGGATCGAAAATTTTTCGTATCGTCTGGAAAGGAACCTCAGTCCATTATAACTGTATACCTACTTTAATTCGAACGTCATACCTGATCAATGAACTTCCGAAGTGCGATGGTCCAATAAGCAAAAACATCCACGCATATTTCAACGTGGCTTCCTGCAAGTTCACTGAAATACATTCCGTGTTTCCATAAATTGGAAGAGCGGCAAGCGCATAATTAGAGGAATTATTCGTAGCCGAAGACGCCATTACAGCGCTACCGTTTGTGTGCTGCGGCGCGTTGAAAACCAGCCGCGCTCACGGACCTCCCAGGAGACGTGTTTAGTGGCCTCATCTCTCGCATCAGAGGCCTGCACCGTAAGAGGCGTCGCTATTGTGGGCTATTTGCATACACGGTAGTTTGCTCAGCAATTCCCTCATGGTCGTTAGCACCGGCGGTAGATTGTACGGAGCTCAGGTAAGACATGAATTGCTTCAACATATGAACGTTGGTAGCTCTACATGAGTAATCTATTTGATCGGACTGCATGCATAATAATAAGTTGTAAAATATGTATTGAAATTAATGATAGGAAGTCTGGTCCCGCTTAAGGTGGCCACTGAGCGGTTCATATAAGGTTCGTACCCGTATCCGGGTCAGCTTTGATCGAGCCTGCTTATGTGAAAAACATCACCCCAATGAGGAAGGGAGGTGCAAAAGAATTCATGCGTGATCTACATTCAATGACTGTTTCTGTAACTCGCTGAAAACAAAGAGCATACCTAGGCAACTCAGAATAGAGGGTAAAAATGCTCGTGGGTAATACCTTTTTCCGTCACTGCCGAAGAAACAGTGATGAAGTTATTGACAATTAACTAATTGTTGACCGAACAATAACGGTGTTGCGTAATCACCGTTATGATGAACGTTACGAATAAAAATTCCTTTCTATTATAATTTTAAGTTAGTTATTTATCGAGGCATAACGAAAGTTACATTGCATGAGCTACTCATTTGTGACCAGTAAGATGGTCAAATTCTTTTTAAATTTTAGAATAAATTAGAACCAGTTTGTAAGCGTTCCTTAGTTAGCGAGAATGCAATTTTCGCGTGTCTCCTCTAATCCTTTTCGCTAGTATTTTAAATGAGATCACTGGGAGGAAATGTGAACACAAAATATGAAGAGTAGCTTCTAGCAATCGTAAATATACTCACAGTGAGAACAACACCTTTCATGCTGCAAAGTGGTCAAAATTAGTCAAAATTGTTCTATGTGTTCCCGAGCCTCCTAATAGAATGTATGTAGAAATAACAAGCGATCTTAGAGAGCATCCTAATCAGATAGTTGCCATTTTCTTAACTGCTCTAAGTTTATAAATATAATAATCCCCATCAGTATTTAGAAATATAGTTATGAATCATCCATTCAATATTTGCTCTAATCATACATATATGGCCGCACAAACATTTCAGGATATAATTTAACTTTTAAGTCATCCACCGTCGCTACGCTAAGGTATTCCTTCAACTCCTTAGCCCTAAGAATGAAATCCCGGATCGCTTCAATGCGGTAACCGTTCGTGCGTCGAGCCTCACGAAGAACTGTCGCACCAAAACTAATTAATATTCAAAATAAAAAATAAATGAGGTCCCGTTACTCCGGGAAAAAGACTGTAATTAAAAGCTTCCTCGAGCTCGTTGATCAAGCAGACCGTTTCATAGAAAAAATTACGTTAGCTAATCATCAAATGAAAGCGTTCAAAACAACTAAAAGAAGATGATTTTGGATGTGTCCAGGAGTTAATGTATATTAAAATAGATTGGAACTCACTAAATTGAAGAGGTTACGCTTACTGGATGGCTACATGAAATTCATAAAAAAAATGTTTGATATAAGAGCCCTGGTGCCAAATAGTATTAGCACCAGTATTATAATACTGGTGCTCAGGGCGACAGATATTCAAAATCCATCCCTATGCTAAAATTCAGAAGCACGATCGAGTTTCATCGTTCAAGATTGTTGGACAGTTTGTAGCTTTGGGGTAACCTAATCTAGCCAAAAGTTTCACAATATCAGTACGTTTCATTCATCGACATAATATGCAGCTTACGATATGATGAGGATTTATCAGCATCATTATGCTGAATTTGTAATTAAAAGTTATTGCATTGGCAAATATATTTAAAAAGTTCTGTAAACGTTTTTGAGAAATGCGGGACCCTTATGGTTTATTATTTTTAGTATCGAGATTACAATTTGTTTTCTTACATGTAATATGTTCCATGTAATGAAAATAACAGCGAGCAATGCCCTGAGCCTCTATCTTCATTTCATTTTAAAGTTTTTATTTATTTAGATGCGCTATTTGCATTCATTATACTCTAGACCTTGCATTCACATTCGTGTTATGAGATATTTTCATCTACATTTACTGTATATACATTGTTTTTTTATCCATTTTGCCATTCATGTATTCGATATGTTAAATTGCAATATATATTGGGGCATTTCGCATACTTTCGCCGAATCCTGAAACTTAACAAATGTCTAGAACGTAAGAACTCATGAACTCAACCCAACTAGAAGAAGAACTCATCCCAATCATGAAATAACAGTCGTGGGTGATCTGCAGATGTTCACCACATCTTATTCACTATATTATTATGCATGACAGGCGTCCACCAGCCAGCATATATACGGAGTTACGTTACGATCAGGCACGACTTTTCAGGCTAAAGTTATTTCTTCAGTCACCCGGCCGTTACTTTATATGGCCGCCGCGCGATTTGCATAGCAAAGTGGCCTGAGGCAATAAAGGCTTGACCTTCGGAAATGGCCAAATTGTTTCTGAATGAAATAAAGACATAACGTAAGCGTCTTGGATAAATTAAAAGGAGCCCTGGAGGGATTAACGTGCTCCGTGGTGTACGAGAAGATTCCCTGCACATTGCTGACTTCAGGTCTAATTGCGCGATGATTTGATGACTTTGATTTTCGCCTCGATTGTACTACTGATCCGGGCTCTCACTTAAAATGATGCTTGGAAATGTTTTGCTCGTGCCTATTATTTTCGATAGTTACTGTTGCACAGAAAAGCAAGCCCTTGAGATTTGGATCGATTAATATAATTATCTGCACAGTATAATAATAATAAAAAATAATAGTGCGATTCCTACGTGATATTTAATATAATGGTCACAGAAACTTCAAGTCAAGCTTATAGCAATGCAAACCGAGCATATTTGGAGAAGTATTCTCGCGGTGAGTAGATATAATTTCAGGGGATGTAATACTTTAGTAAATATTAGATTAATTATTTATCGTTTAGGTTCTTATAGTCACCATGACGTGACCTCGCGTACAAATTCACAAAACTTTTTCATTGGGATTCTCGATTTCACCACAGAAGTACGTGATTCAATTATTCAATCGTGTTTATTGCGTGTTATTCATTAAATGTTATTAGTGATAAAGAATATTCTCAATATTATATCGTTTAATTATTTATCTTATGTAATCCGTGCTTCAGTTTGGCTTTGATTTGTTTACTTCTTTCCTTAGTTTTAAATTTGTGTTTTTCTTTGTATTCGCGGAATGTCTCCAGATCAATTTATTGAATTGAATAGATTCACTTCTGGAACTGATTCCGTTTAGTTTATTTATATAGTTTTATTTTCCTTCTCTTTAATAGTTTGAATTTCACTCTACGATAATACGTTAATGTCTGGGGCAACTGACGGATTATTTATTCGTTTACTCATTTAATGATTGGGGCCTGACAAAATCGTTAATCAATTTATGACTTTGGTTCTTACACATCTTTGTTATCAGCAAGTGTTATAATGATTACTGAATTTTTGCAATTGGTATTTGAAATCGCTTTGTGCAATTTGAATTTCAGTGAAAAATCTAATTTCCCGTACATGAAGATTGTAGCTATGGATTCTTTCCCATAAATTCGAGCGAGCAGGACAAGTTATCATATGTGAAGGACTAAAAAAACTTATACACGAGGGATTCATGGTCAAATTTTCGAAAAATTTCGTGAACGATTGAATGACTTTTGCTTCTTTCAAGATTCATCAAAAACAATCCATGAATAACTTTTACTATATATTTTGAGCCCTTTAATTAATATAAAAAATAAATACAATTCTCAGCCGAAATTTTGTGATCTTTCTTGGGCGACTGATTTCTAATTCAAACTTCTTTAATACTACAAAAATTTTAGCGGAGTTTTAATAAATACAAGTTTCAGATCAAGAACGGGATAAAAACTATGATTAAATCATTGTTTTTATTCTGAAAATTTTTCTGACTTACAATCTAGATATCAATCCTAAATTCAACGCACAAATTTTAGCAAATTTGAATATCGAGTTTCGTAAAAGGGCAGCGAAATTATCACAGCCAAAAGTGAGCCAAACTCCCGTGCTCGAGGCCCAAGGCCTAAATTCCGCGGAGTATCTTATTTTCTATTACCGCTCCTAAATATTCACAGAAAACGTGTTATTAAACTTCATTAAAAACTCAATTTATTCTTTGTAACGATCAAATTAAACATAAGTCTGAAATTACACGGTCTAAAATTTTTCACTAACCGAACCATATGGAAGCACGCGTGTAAGCCATGAATGAAATTATTGCATCTCTACCTCATATGACCATGAAACAGGGTATCACAACTGGAGCAATGGAGGTGCACGAAGATACAAAAAAGCACTCAGGCACTGAATTATAAAAATTATAAACGTTATTGACCATCTACATCATCTTTCATTGCCGGATCATTTTCCCTTTATTCAGGCATGGTGGCAGCATTGGGTGCCGCGTTGGGTGCCGCGTTAGGAGCCGCGTTGGGTGCCGCGTTGGGAGCCGCGTTGGGTGCCGCGTTGGGTGCCGCGTTGGGAGCCGCGTTGGGTGCCGCGTTGGGTGCCGCGTTTATATAATTAAGGTCACTTCCTCGCTGGGTTCATATTTTACTATGTTCAATTCTGCCTCACGCGTAAATTTTGTTAAGGAAAAATAAATTTTGCACATTAAAACAGTTTTTCATAAATTTAAGAGTCGAATCTAACGACTGCATGGCTGAGTATTGAGTCAAAAATGTTACTCTCAAGTCTTAACTAACGCTTTGATGCCACTTAGGGAACCGTACGAATATGAGTCGAGTTTATTACGCGTTCGGGACGAGTTCAGGCGCCGTGGAGCGCATAGGGAGTAGGGACGCAGTGTCTAGAGATTAGTCGGTCAATTAGTAGACAGTGGAGTGGAGTCCTGGTAAGATATTCCTAATAATACTAAAGCTAGTATTAGATTATCTCTGCCTTTAGTAAAATTTTGTGCTACGCCTCCAGGATATCTTCACAATTACGCAGTTTCCTGAATTGTTATCAAACACTTGGGCTTGTTTAATGTTATTTAGAAAGGATACACATGGATATTTCAAGTTCTTTCATGAAGATCAAACTATTATATATTTTCCAACTTAAATTTTGTTGTATTTTAAAATGTTGTTGATATTTCTTCCCAAACTTTTTGTCGAAGGAGATTGCTTAAGGCAAGATCGATGAATCTGATCCTGTGATTGAGCTGGAGGCAAATCAAAGTCTGTCCAGTCAGCCGATGTCACCAGCTACAGCTAGTATGGCCTCCTCCAAACCATCATAGAACACAATTTTTGAAAAAAAAACGTGTTTTTAAATTTTTATTTGCCTGTCCAGATTAAGTACCATATTAAACCACAACATGTATTCGTAGCAAAAATCATTTCAATTGCCGAGCTCCAATCAGAATAGTAAAAGGATACGTCTCAAGTTACTATATAAATGCAGAGGTGGGCAGTAGCGCGCTATGTAGAGAGTATGGTGGGCAGTAGCGCGCAGAGGTGGGCATTAGTATGTAGCGGTAGCGGTAGCGGCACTACATTTAAGCAATTGGAGCGGTAGCGGTAGCGCCCGCTACATATTTAAGTAGCGATACGAGGTTTTGCCGCTACAGCGCTATTGATACATTTGTTCATAAAGCTTTTAGATTTTACTTAATAGTATTAAATATTATTTAAAAACCAGCATGATACATGCATAATATAAATTACAGAATAAAACTGTACGAAAGATTTCAGTGTAGTGTTGTCAACCTCAGCCTGTTACTAGTGTCATCATGTTAGTTGTTACCAGAGGTGAGCAGTAGCGCGCTACATGTAGCGGCCGCTACATTTTTGGTAGCAGTAGCGGCGCTACATTTAAGCAACTGTTGCGGTAGCTCCCGCTATATATAGAGCATGTAGCGATAGCGGCCGCTACATTTCAAAGCAGCGCTGCCCAGCTCTGTACAAATCATCCCACCTTCCTCCAGGTCGCTTTAAATTTCACCTCAAGTAACAAACGGGTTCTTCTGTACCTTTCTGCTAATGCACCTTGCATTACCGTCTGTTAGTTTCCTTCGACGACCATGTCTAGGAAGGTTTGCAACAGCATGCTCGGATGATATCATCAGGATGATTACTTCGCGATGATATTTCCAACTGTACTCAATGATAGATCAAGCTCTTTGGATATTATTCGTTACCCCTTTCTTTCTTGTGACAATCTATGATCTTTTGACGCAAATCTGTCGCCAACTCTCGATTTTGTGCCATCATAAATTAAATATTAAATATGAAGCTGAATAATATCTTCACCTGAACACAAAATCTTGTAAACAATGGCAAACTACTCTGATTGGCCAATTAGATAACGATATGAAATTAGTGGAACGTCTAGAGCGAAAAGCGAATTTTGAGTACCTTAAAAAAGTTATTTTTGTTCATTTTTGAACATGTGCCCAATACTTTTACGTGGGCTAATTGTTCTGTTTTGCTGGATAAAATCTAAACAATGTTCATTAATCAATATCCTTTCTATATAATATTTCTGGTACCATTAGCAATATGCTGACCAAATATTAGGTAAAATCTTGCACTTTAACTTGAGATAAAAAGAAAACTGTAATGTATCCAATACATCTGCGTGTCATTTTAGTCGCCACTCGGCCGAGACTTGAATTATTTCGTCGCGCTTCACTAAAAACCGTATAATTGCGTGTTGATCAAAAAATTATCGCGGTCAAAATTGCGTGTTGTATCGGTCTGATCTGTAGATTGATGACTTTGAAGACGTTTTGATTGCACTATTACTCAGTATTTGCATCCAACACGTTTTTATGTATATTAAACACGTGAATACTTACCACGTTTACGAATATTGGATCCGTGTTCTTAAAAACATTCTGTAAGGGTATCAATGAGGCTAAACGGCATCAGTCGAACCGGTGGGTAATAATGGACGCATCACACAATAACTTTAAAGAAATATAAACGAATTGACAACTTAACTTAGGAACAAGGCAAGATCCGATGAAGGAGTGAAGTTAGCCGACGGGAGAATCCCAGACGATTGACGGTACAGTTATGGAAGACTGACGGTAGAGTTACGGACGACTGACACTAGAGTTACGGACGACTGGAAGTAGCCCACACGACTGGTTCACAGATGGCGGGTAGAGGCACAGACGACTGGTGGTTCCATAGACCTACTTGGTAACACGGCTGTGATAGTCTTGCTGTTAACTCGGGTCACTGGTGTGCCAGTTAGTAGATAGTCTCCCCAACCGGAACTGGAATGGACACAAGAGAGATCAGCATGGCCCCTTAAATTGTTTCAAAGGTACAGAACATAATAATCACAGGCAAGACAAGTGAAGATTTCCCATCAAGAGAACACTTTCAGTTACTAACCTATGGCGCTGGCGGCCAGAGCAAGAGTGGCTGATGGCCGGCTAATGAACACAGACTATGACTGCGGATGCAAATATTACTCTAGGGTTAGCTAGAAATGGCTTGATCCTTACACATTCGTTGACAGTAGTACCGTGGACGCCAAACGCGTTTATGAACATTTAACCATTACGCGTTCAACATTTTCATATGCATCGAACCCATGGGAGTTCAGTTTATCATGATCATTCAACCACGGACGTTTACTTCATTCATATGCACTAAACTAATTGCAATGTTACTCATGAGATCTTATACAAAATACTATCGCGAAGAGTAGTGGATAAAATTGAATGGCAAATGTTAGTTTTACGGTTAACTTTCATTGGCTACCGAGTGTTGATTGGCGTTCGGGTGATCCTGAAATGTCTTCGTTCCTGACTAATAATAATAATAATAATAATAATAATAATAGCAGTTTCAGCGTTTATTAGGCCGTAGGCCTGTCGCCGATTCTTAACATCGCAGAAGATTCACAGCATTTTGCGGTCTCGAAATCGCAACTCACTGCTACAATTCTGCTGTGCTTAACCGCCCGGCCTCCTCGCCGATTCTGGCCAGAAACTGGCGCACAGAGCTGGGATCGAACCCGCGCCTCTCTAGTAAATTGAGGCGTGTATAACTTGAGAAATGCATAACTCATATCGACAAAATATATCCTAATGGCATTGCCTGTGAATGAGCGAGTAGTGACGTCAACATGAGTTATCATACAAGGCAGAACAAGATACTATTATTTAAAGAACGTGTCTAGCTGAGAAAACTACTATAATGTTCAGGAACTGTTACAAATATTTGGAAAATCTTCGAACCTCTTTTACTCGTTCTATTCTATCAATTCTGCAACCGTTTAGTGAACGAGACGTTGGCCTTAACATAACATAATATAGTGATCTCGGCGCTGAAGCGTAGGCCTGATGTGGCCTGTCGCCGATTTTTTTCCTTTTCGTGCCTTGTTCACGGAAGATCTAAAACCGTGTCATTTGACCGGATCTTTTCATGACTGACGATAGTTTGAAGTAGCTACTAGACTTCCACCGGGTACGATAAGGAGCTAGGCATTTCAAATCTGAACATATATTTTTCCATAGCTTTATCTAGTCTGTTCTTGAACGTGTTCATACTTGGAGCGCCAACGATGTCATCGGGGAGGCTGTTCCACATGTCGGTGATTCGACGCGAGAAGAAATTTTGTCGCGTGGAGATGTTGCAGCGCAGTTTTTTTAGCTTATAGCCGTGGCCCCTGGTGTAGGTTCTTGTTTCAAATTCTAGTAACCCTTCAGGGACCTTGTATAGACCATGAGTATACTTGTATACTTCAATGAGGTCCCCACGCAGACGTCGATAACTGAGGCTTGGAAGATTCATAATCTTCAATCTTTCTTCATAGGACTTGCCCTTCAAGCCTGGAATTATCCTTGTTGCACGTCTTTGAACATTCTCTATTAAATTTCTGTCCTTTTCAAATCTCGGTGACCACACAACGTTTCCAAACTCTAGATTCGGGCGCACGACAGCAACAAACAATTGCTTCATCGCTTCTGCATCTAGGAACTCGTATGAGCGTCTGATTAGTCCAAGAAGTTTGTTGGATGTGTTAGCTTGCGTTTCAACATGCTTAGAAAATTTCAGCTCCTTGTCGACATAAACTCCGAGATCTTTTTCCACACTAGACTTTTCAATCATTACTCTCTCGTTGCAACCATGTCTTCTCATACTGTAATCTTGCTGTTCATTGTTCTTCCCGAGGTGAAGTACTTTACACTTGTCAGCATTAAACCGCAGTTGCCACGTATCAGCCCAGTTAACTAAACTGTCAAGATCATCTTGTAATTGCCCTTTATTTGACGCATCCTTCACTGAATTATAAACTTTTGTGTCGTCGGCATACATGGAGCACACGCTGGACACTACTTCTGGCAGATCGTTTATGAAAGCAACGAACAAAATAGGCCCAAGAACGCTTCCTTGTGGCACTGATGCGCTTCCTTGTGGCACTGACGCTTCCAACGCACTGATGCCCAGTCTGACACGGTTCCGTTAATACTGACACGTTGTTATTATTATTATTCCACGAAGAGATTGTCGTGGAGTCTCGTTCAGATCGAACTTCGTGGGCACGTTACAAGCGTGATTAAATTGAGGGTTTTAAGTTAAATTAAGTTGGTTTTGAGATTTTTTCTCTATTATTATTTTACTTTTATTTCATCGGCCATCTCTTTAATTTCGTCAGGTTAGGTCCGCAGCGGCCATTTTTTGGCACGTGAATAGGTTCTCTTTTTGGAAAGGTTACGGCAAAATATAATACAGAGAGAGGTTGTAATGAAACACTGATACATTTCATATTAAATTGGAAAATTCAAGTTCGCATCCTACGTTAACAAAAATCTCTGGTACATGAAAAAGGTGAGCTGAACACAATCAAAGTCCAAAATCTATCAGTTAAATCATCATCATGTAAAATCATCTAATTTTACCGGAAATTGTTGATACATTGCAGTTCCGTTGAGCCGTACGACTGTTGTAAACGACCGTAACTTGCGCACCCGTTTACGGCCGTATGTTCAGCGACCGTACCGCGGCTGTCACCGCGCGTTGCAGCCGTATTTCAAGTGGCCGTACTGCGGCTGTATCGTTCGTCTCTCTTCACAGTTGCTCTTTCTTCATAACTGTCGTATCTCGTTGATATAGATGTATCACGGCCGGTCTGACCGTAGAGTTGATGATGACCGTACTTTGGAATAGAAGTGCTCGTCTTCATAGTCGATGAAAATACTCCAACTCCGTTGTCGTACTGTGGTCGAGATGACTGTGACCGTACCACTTCTTCTGATGAAAATAGTGACCGTACTATTGATGACCGGTATATGATAATTCTTGATCTTGAACGTGCTCACCGGACTCTTGGCTGCTTCGATAAGTCTGGTTTTCTCGCGACCGTCAACCGTCAATGTTCGAAGACGGTAACACCGCCGGCCTGACGGCCGCAGCCGTTACGTGCGCTAACTGCAGACCGTTCGAGCGCGACGGTCAACTCCTTAAAACCAACCACCCTTGGCGCGAATTCTAAGGTCCTTATATACGCTAGTGCTGCGCACAGTTTAAGCCTAACCCTCGAAGAGACGCCACATTCCTTCGAATGGAATGTCCCTCGCGCTGAGAACGTTCAATACTTCCCACGGTCTCGAAACAACCTTACACACTTGCTATATAGCTTCGACCCGCATTCTTAGCATTCTTAACATCTACCCATAGTACATGTTCCATATTTCCTATGTTCAATATTACCTACTTTATTCAAGCGGCTAAAAAAGACACGAGATGATAAGATAAAAAGAGATGACATCTATGCTAAAACAGAGGACATATGCCAAGATTGATGACGTCTATCCTAGAACAAACAACACCTATGCTAAACCAGTAATATCCATGATAGATTAGATGACGGCTAGGCCTAAGATTCAAAGGCTCTACGGAAAAGTTCCATATTTAGGCGTCGACGAAACAACGGCAGCGAAGAAGCAGATGTCACCGATGCTGGCAGACCATTCCATGTTCTGGCCGCAGCGACCGGGAACGCTCTGTCGCCGACGGTGGACAGACGTGAGGACGGGACGACGAGGTCAGCCGTCGACGAGGAACGCAGTCGCCTTCCAGAAGGCAGATCCGACACGCGCCGTAGGCCTTCAGCGAGATAAGGTGGTGCTAAACCACGGAGGCAGCGAAACGTCAGAACAGTGACTTTAAACTGCGTGCGCTGCAGGATGCGCAGCCAGTGAAGGTCGCGCAAAATCGGCGTCACATGGTCAAATTTCCGCCAGGCACAAACGAGTCGCGCGGAAGCGTTCATTACGAATTGCAGTTTGTTAAGTGCCGTGATGGGAAGTCCGTAGAGTGCGGCATTGCCATAGTCCAGTCTGGTCAGCACAAGCGCCACCATGAGGGCCTCGAGGACCGGCGACTTACGCTACGAATTCGTCGCAGGATACCAAAACAAGCAGCGGTTACTTTGGCAATGTGGTTGTGCTGAATGCCGAGGCTGCGCACGGAGGATGCAGGTGCGACAAACTCGTCGCCCACTCGCACAAGGTTGGCTGGAAGCTGATGTTGGCGCCAAGCGGTCGCGAACCAAATAAATTCAGTTTTCTATGGATTAAGCTGGAGCCGGTTGGAACGCATCCAATCTGAAACGGCGTCCATGCAGGCAGACATCCGGTCTTACAGCGCTGCAGCGTCAGCCGGCGCACAGTAGCCATAGATTTGGGTGTCGTCGGCAAACATGTGCGGATTCAAGCTGTGTGAATCAATTATGTGCAACACATCGGCAGTATATAGCAAGAAGAGGATTGGGCCGAGGACCGACCCCTGTGGCACGCCGCAGGTGACCGTTGATGGTGTAGAAGAGGAGAGCCCGCGACGAACACATTGGAGTCTATTGTTGAGGTAAGACTCGAACCATTGCAGCACCGTACCGCGCAGGCCATACGATACGTCTAGCCGACGCAACAAGGTGGCGTGGTCGACCGTGTCAAATGCAGCGGAAATATCGAGTAAAACCCGGGCCGCAATGTTGCCGCGGTCGACCGCCTGCAGAATATCCGAAAGAACCTTCAGCATGGCGGTCTCCGTTGAGTGGTGACGACGGTAAGCAGACTGGAGGCGAGGCATGAGACCTGACTTATGAAGGTAGTTATTTAGCTGCTGGGCCACAACGCGCTCGAGAAGTTTCGATAAAATCGACAGGTTGGAGATGGGTCGATACGAATTTGGGCCTGAGGCGTCGAGGTCCGGCTTTTTGAGAAGCGGCGTGATGTAAACGGATTTGAAGTTCTCAGGGACAACGCCGTCAGCGAGGGAGCGGTTGAACAGTTCAACCATAAAAGGTGCTAGGCTGGCAACATTCTCCCTAAGTAGATGCGACGGCAACAGGTCGCTGGCGCACTGCTTGTTAGGCAGCGCGCACCGCAGTGGTGACCTCATCCGCTGTGCCGCAGGTGAACTTGCGTAGCACACAGTTGTAGGGGCACGGAGTAAAGGTTGCAGCGGAGCATCGGCCGACGACGCGCGCACAGCTGAAGTTTTGTTTTCAAAGAACGCATGGAATCCTTCTACGCTCACGTCGCCCGAGGCATCCGAATGACCCCTCCCCATGAGCCTATCCAGCGAACGCCACAGCGCCCGAGGGTCGCCGTGCTGTGCGTCAACTCTTAGACGCCAGAATGACTTCCTCTTGGATCTAAGAAGGTTGACATGGGCGCGCCGCGCATCCCGCCAGTTGGACGTCGCTTCAGCCCCAGCAGCAGGATCGTTACGTCTGATCGCACGATGGACAGCCCGCTGGAGCAGCCGAACACCACGCTTCGAGGCGCGACATTCGTCGTTAAACCACGGGTCGGAGGCTCGCTGGGGGACACGAACAGTTCGTGCAGGAATGAGGTCGTCGAGCAAATATGTCAATTCGATGTTGTATAGTTTTGCTAGATCATCCACCGACAGCCCCGACCATGAGTCTGGCCGACCAAGTCGGGACGACTGAAGTCTCCTGCTCAAAACATCGCCGTCGAGATCGCGCCACGGGCGACAGGTGACGGACACCATCCACAGGAGTAGTCGGTGGTCAGATATTGCGATTTCGATGATGTCAACGGGCAGAAACTGAATGTCAGTACGCGTGATGACAACATCCAGCAACCCGCCAAGGTCATGGGTCGGTAAGGTAACGTGACAGACCCTGCCGAAGGCAGAGAGCAGATCGTTCAGCTGACGCGACCATTGGTCGTCGGCACGATCCAGTCGAACACTAAAATCACCAGTGATAAAAAAGTGATCGGTGAGGGTCACAAGTCTAGTTAAAACATCGCTTAATTCAACAAAAAAATCGTTGTCGTTTACCTACTAGAAAATCTCTGATCCATTGGAGTACGTTTCCCTCAATTCCCAAGGACTTCACTTTACGCGACAGCCGCTCATGCGGAACACTGTCAAATGCTTTGGCAAAATCGAGGTACAATGCATACACTGGCTTCCTTTCGTCCAGCAGGCGAGTCCAATCGTTCAACCGTTCAACATAGATAATAAGATAGTGGTGCAGGATCTGCCGGCAATAAATCCATGTTGACAATCTGATATGAGATGGTGAGCAGTCAAGTGATCGATAATCCTATCCCTCACAACAGATTCCATTAGCTTACAAACAACACTTGTCAGACTGACAGGGCGATAGTTGCCGGGGCTGCCTTTGTCACCTTTTTTGAATAATGGTGTTACTTGAGCTTCTTTCCAGTCGGACGGCAAAGTTCCTTCGTTCAAGGTTTTTTCACCAAGGTCACCAAGGTCACCAACGACCAACGTATGCGACCTGCTGAATGACATGCTCGGTAAAAGGCTGTTTATAGTCCGGTCATTCTGTGCATCGACCTAGAAAAATTGTAATAGATCTTCTTTTTGTGGGGATATTATCCACACATAATGTAGTACTTCCACCAAAAAATGTAAAAAAATCTAAGTGGGGGAAGAGTCTAAAAAAAATAAATTAATATTTTGGGTATTTATTTTTTTAACTTTTTCCAAGTATACTGCACCTACTGTTGTAATAAAGTGTATCATTTTTAATTTTCCTATAAATAAATCATCAAATATATGTTCACACAGTTTAATGAGATTTGAATACATGAAATGTCTTATAATTAGATATGGTTTAAATATCATATATAAGTGTAAATAGTCAACTGTAAGAAATTCATAACATGACATAATATCGCTTGACCAGTTTGCCAATAGAAAACAAATTGCTGAAGTAATATAATAGGAATACATTTATTGTGAGAAATATGAAAGTCTATTGCCGTTATAATGTGTTCACTGTCTAATAAAATACGTTGACATCATCTTCGTTCATGTCCACTAGATAGGAATTGCTGCAGCTGGTACCCCTACACTCACCACAGGCCGCAGAACACTTTCATCTTCCTGCACGTGCATCTTCGTGAGCTGCAGTCACTTTCACAGTTGCCTGTGGTGCTGGTGGTAGGTCTGTTGTTGTGGGGTTCAGTCGACCCTCTACCAGACTCCATCCCCACTGGTTTGGATACACTGGTGCAGGCTTACCTATCCATTCTTGTACCTGGTAATAGACTCTCATGCTGTGATACCTAGCAGCTGCAGCAGTGGGTGGGAGAGTGTGTACCTGGACTGGAGAAATACTTGTTGACATCTTCTCACAGTACTTGTGGTATCGCAGCTTGTCAAGACCTTCGTTTGGTTGCCCACCATACAAACATACAAGTGCTTCTTCACCTGCGTTTTTTACCTCATCCTTGGTTGCAACTTCAGAAAATACACGAGCTTGCTTCCTAAATATCTGTTCAGACTTTAACTTTCGAAGTGGAACGCCCTTGCCAATACCAAACAGAGGAGATGTAGTGTCACAACCAGCAATGGCATATACAAATGGCAGTAGGGTACACATTTCTGGAACCAGTGAACGTCCCAGACTGGGATCTTCTTTCCCTTCTTCCTGTCAGACTGCAGATAGAGTGCCTCCGATTCTGGATTAGAACTGAAGATGAGAAGAATTAACAGGTCGGTTTCTTCTCCTATAACTGTGGTGGAACATTCATTTGCACACGCCACTGCTGTTTTGGCAATGAGAACATCAGCATCACCTTCTGCTTGTAGAACATGACAGCCAGCAGACACCAATTTCTGGGAAAGCATGTTCACAAACTCCTGTTTGTTGGATGCATTCGTCCAGAACTGTTCCTTCTTGGTGGTGAAAGGGGTATAGGGATTGAAGTTAACTTTTACTCCAGCTGCACCACGAGACCGTCGAGAGTGTTATTTCTTTTGTAGATGTTCCTGCCATGTAGCCATCAAACACAATAGTAGGCTGTTGAAATTTCCTGACATAGTCCACATACATGATGCAGATAGAATCAAATGTCGCACCGCTGGGCCATGGCAGTCGAGGTAGCAGTGATCCACCATCAAGTACATACTGCATTTGATGTGTCAGAGGTTGTGCAGCATGCATGTCATCTCCTTTAGCCATATTCCAGATATCATCTGCTATTACTGATTTTTTAGCTTCGCGAGGTAGTCCAGATTGTTCAAACAGAGCTGATGGTTGGTTGCACAGCTCATACTTGAATACGTCCCCCATATTCTCAGATTTCTCACGTGCAACAGTTAGCAGACGCTGGCAGAGTAGTTGTGAGTTTACTGGTACGGATTGTCTATCTACTTTAGCACAGGATTTGCTATCCATTGTGACCACCGTGTCCTTCTTCTTGAACGTAAAGTCACCCACATTTTGCTCAGCCATGGATTGTAGGATCTTGCAGCCCACTTCTCTGGCTTGGTCAGCATTCACAGTACTGCTGGCAGTAACCTCGGTAGCAATGTTAAAAAAATATTAATCACTTACTATTTAAATATTATTAAATCAGGGACTGCTCGTATTGCTTATGTCAAAAATTTAAGATATTTAAACAATTTCTGATACCTGCTCATCATCATTCTCTTCTAGATACACAGCTACTTTCAAGAATGCACTCTCGTAAGTTGTCTACTGATCGACCTTTCAGCTCAGATTTCCCATCAGTGCCAGACTGGTACTGTACAGGAATCTGCTTCGCGGTCCTGAAGTTAATGCTACAGACTTATGGTAAACAGCGTCTGATGCATGCATCTTGGGCATATTCCATTTTGCCTTGAACATTTTGAGCCCAGTCATCTCTGCGCTTTTTACAAACACTTTCCACAGTCTCTTTAAAGTTCCCAGTTCTCACTGGAAAGCTTAACACAGTTCCCATCGTGTGATCTTTTTTTGCCTGGACATACCACTGGCTGAGTACAAAATAAACAGTGTTCTTGAAAGCTGAAGGAGGTACTTTGTGAGCGCAACTGCCGGCTTCGTGTAGATGAAGTACTGATATTTTCTTTTTCTCTCAGGTATTTGCTGATGTGATGTTTACTGCAGTATTTTTGGCGACGTTCAATATGAACTGACTGTCCAGAGAGTGTTTCAATGTTGTCACCGCGTTGTTCACTTGCCAGATTAATGTTAGTACTGCCTTTTTGACGAAGAGTCACTGTAGGCTGCCCATCTGACAAAGAACCCCGACATATCACATAAATATTACAGTCCATGTTGCAGGTTTACATATTTTTCAATGGTTTCAATCAGACCTCTGTAGATATAAAGATGGAGTCACTAAAACGTAGGTCTCAGATAAGAGAGTCACACTAAGTCAACCTAATTTAATGTCTTCACACATTAGGTCCAACCGTCCAAGATTTCCCTGCTCTAACTCTGCTCTAAAGTAGGGTGCCATAGCTAATTTTAATGGCATTGCGGTACCCTCCTAACCTTCAGAAATAGTACATACAAACAAGTATTTATAATTGTTTTGTAGCTGAAGGTGCCTTCAGGTGTAGAGTATTTGCATGGAGTGAGCTAGGAGAACTTTTCAGAGATAAACTGTAGGCTAGAGCAAAATTTCACCTTTTAGTGCAAAATAACATATAAACAAGGTGAAAAAATATTTATATATTATTTTCAATATAAATTGTTTTATTGATGGTGCATTTAATAACATGGCGAAAATATAAACTGTTTAAAAGGAGGAGGTATACCCTAAAATTTTCGGATTTGGCTTTTCTGGCATTTAGTATCATCTTAAAGCTGACATTCTGCCCTATCCAACGATACCACTGCGATCCCTGTACGTGAATTTATACGTACATGACGGCTCTTTAAAGGGGGGCGGGTGGGGGAGTTCCATCACTAATTAGATACAAGGTAATTAGCTGCTGAGCATTTTAAATATAGTGTCTGATTGAGTTGCGCTTTAGTTACTCGTTTAGTCTCATCTTAAAGCTGACATTCTGAGCTTTCCAACGATACCACTGCGATCCCTGTACGTGAATTTATACGTACACGACTGCTCTTTAAAGGGGGGCGGGGGAGGAGTTCCTTCAGTAATTGGGTGTGGCGAAATTCGCTGACTAGCACTAGATATATTGTGTTTTGGTAATCTTTGTACTTGTTTGGGACATAGCAGTCCCAGGCCATGATAGATCGCCGCCTCTGATTATCGTTTATCCCCCCTCATTTGGGCCACCTGATGTACGATGCTGTTGCTTGCTTCTCGCCGCTGGTAGTGTTGCAGGGGAGGTCGATCTGGGATTGTGCCCAGGAAAACGTCCAGTTGTCTCTTGAAGGTCTCCAGGGTGAACTCCCCCTCTCTTAGATCCCTTGGTAGGGCGTTGAACAGCCTTGGCCCTGCCACGGAAAGTGATCC
>NW_025941694.1:101111-188873 GCF_000764305.2 Hyalella azteca
CTGTAACACTGCACTGCCAGGGGTCTCTGGCTCCGCAGCTGTTGCTGTGATTTCTGCTGTTGTTCGTGCAATGTCAACAGCTGCTGCATTTGTTGTTGAATCTGATCTACTTGCCTCTGTAGGCCTAAGAATGGCTACGCTTGATATCAAGTCCTGTTTGTTCTTTTTCACTCCGGTAGGTTGTGTTGGCCAGTGCGGAAATTTTTGGAGCTGCTCTGTACCTTTAATTTCGATAGATTCGCCCTTCCCAGAACCGATTTTTTTAACCATGTAATTTCTTTCTGATGTTTTGGCTTTGGCAGTATAATCTATCCTGTGTTCCGAGGAGGAACTATCAGGGTCACATCTCTCTTCGGCATTACCACTTAATTGCAGGTTGAGTTTAAGGTGGTGAAACCGACAGGAATCACGTTTGCAAGCTACATTTTTAATAGTATTCCAGCATAGGAACGGATGGTAATATTGACAGTCTCTCCCTTTTTTGCATCCGCGTTGGTTTTTGCTTCCAAATGTTGGAAATTTTTGACAGATCTTAGTGTGAGAATAGTTACAGTTCATTTCTTCATTCTCCCAATCGCACTTGCCCTGAAGATATCTCCAGCAAACGCGTTTCTTAACAGTTATATGCTTCTTGTTCTAGGCATTTAAAGAGGAGAGGGGAGGCTCAACGCTACGGTCAAGGGTCGGGGTGGGCGGAGCATGTCGGGCAGCAGTGAGGGATGGGGGGAGGAAGTACTTGGAGTGAGGGGAGTTGAGAGAGTAAGGGGAGTTGAGGGAGTGAGGGGAGTTGAGGGTAGCCGCGTCTTAGTCGAACAGAGAGACCCATTCATGATAGGCCTTCTTCTCTCGGACGCTTGAACCGTTTGCATGCTCTCCATGGCTTCTTTCGCCCACCCCTCGTGCATAACGCATTTTCTACACATGAATGATGTTTTCGTTTTTAAATATCTTGCAAGTTGGTATTCTGGAAGTAGTGAACATTCGAAGTGACAAAATTGTCTGCATGTGTTACATCTTAGTGCCAATTGTCCAAAATTGCATTTGTTGCATTCCAGACATTCTTTGGCAGGTTTACTAACACAGACTTTGGCTGCCATGCATATTTCACAATCAATTGGTAACTCACTCATTTTTTACTGACTTTACTTAATTCCAGACTATTCACTGGAACGCTTCAGTATAGTATGAGTCAACAGAGTTAAATCGTACTCAATTTTTTCTCAATCAATCGTTACCCGCACTCAATTTTTAAGGCTGTACTCAGTTTTTCAATCAATTGGCATCAAGGCTCAGTCACCCTCCTCGCTTCGTACGGAGAGGTGTACTGCAAGTCGCTGCTACCATCCTTGAGTGGAAGGAAGCTACAGAAGCCTGTAGTTTGGTATCCATGCTACATTAAGTGCCTATTTCGAGGTGCGCGGGACTTTGTTGCGCTCTCCTGAAAAGTTTAACTTATTTTCACTGAAAATCCTACTCCTGCTAGAGTTTTGAAGCTACAGCGATGAGACATATACCATTCGATTCGTAAAGACCATACCTATCGAGTAACGAAGCTTTTTTTTAGATTTGTGCATAATTTGGATTCAAAATGGGGGGAAGGGAGGGGAAATCTGACAAAAAATTTTAAATACGTGTAAAAAAACTAAGGCAAAAAACAAAAATCGGGCTTCCTTACTCGATTGGTATGGTCTTTACGAATCGAATGGTATATGTCTCATCGCGGTAGCTTCAAAACTCTAGGAGGAGTAGGATTTCTACAGTACCCCCTCTTTGGCCGTTTCCTATGAATTTCACGTTTTCTATGCATTTTTTCGAAAAATTACATGAACAAAATGTGATTCTTTTGCGGTTTTACATATATGTGTGAAGTTTCAGAAAGATCCGTCCGTAAACAAAAAAGTTTTTCCGGAGGGTATACCATCCCCTTAAATAACTTGGTTAAACTGTGTACATTTTTTCATCCACTCAAATTCGACGACAAAGAATAGAAATTCAACAATTTTCAATGACCGATTTAAACATGTTCCCCCAATTGGATTTTTTTTACATTTTTTGGTGGAAGTACTACAGTATGAGTAGATAATATCCCCACAAAAAGAAATTCTGTTGCAATTTTTTTCTAGGTCCATCCTTTTCTATACACAAAATGACCGGACTAATAGTACTTTATTGTTATCAGAGGAGCTGTTAGGTGATCTGTAAATGACCCCTATGAGAAGGCTGTCTTTGCCTTTTAGAGTAAGTTCGCACCACACTGATTCTCTAGCTGATTGATGCTCTGCAGATAACTTAACTTTCTGAGCCCCATAAAAGGTTATAACCCACAGAGCTACACCTCTATTGCACTGCTCTTCGTCTAAGTTATGAAAACAATCAAAACCTGGCAGATGAAATTCAACAGGTACAATTTCCCCCCCGTGATTTTTAGGGAGTGTTTCTGCAATACAAATAATGTCTATACACTCGTTTGCGATCACAGTTAACAGTTCACTTTTCTTGTTCAAAACGGAATCCGAGTTCGCGTAAAAGCATTTTGAAACTTTTCGTGCACTTTCACTTTGATGTATGCAATTACTTCCTACATTATTTACAGGCCTTGATCTACGGACGTCATTCCTACTAATTTCTTGTCCTCCATCTCCTCTGACTGTCCGTGAGCAGCCGGTGTTGTCGTGGCAGCTTGGAAGTGATTGACCTGATTTTCCGTGGTCAATTCCTTTCCGCCTGATTCTCTCCTGCCACTTCTTGCAAAAAACCGCCCTTTCTAAGGGGGTGGAATCTTTCTTTACAAAAACTGACTTGTAATCAGGCGGTTCGAGCTGCGATCGACGACGGACGTTAGTAAGTTCCTAAGCCAGTAAGCCTACATATCTGGTTTCAATTTTGAAACTTGAGATTACTGTGGTTTTGAACTCTGAGAAACCTAAGAATTAATCAAAAGCGCGACATTGTCAACTACGAGAATGTCGCGCCATAAGAGGCGGAAGGAGAGTAGCCTGTCTTCAGATGAAGGCAGCAACCCTCCTTCTGTGCCTGAACTAATTGGGTCGCCTTTACCAGTGGGAAATAGATCAGAGAATCTTGTTTTTGTCCCAGAAACACCTGGCTCACCATCATTAGATGCATCCTCAACTATTCCAGGATCTGCTTTTGGGAGGCCAGCTGCCACTGCCACTGGTGGAGAGAGGGGTTTTTCCAGAAAGAATGACTTTGGAGGTATTCCTGCTGGCAATCACCCTTGTGATCTCTCTCTTGGCTCAGAAAGTTCTGAAGATGAGATCTTAACTCCTGCCCAGAGACAGGGAAAAGGCCATAGACTATCCTCTGATTCCTTTGGGAAAGTTATCATTATCGAACCAGTGGCTGATGCTCGCCCAGTTGAAAAGTTTTTTTCAAATGACTTAGCCCTCAGTAAGGCCTTAGCTGAGTCTCCTTTTGGCAGGGCTGGAATTGCTAAGTTTAGTAAAAATCTAGGACGCAAGATTCTGGTTATTATCTTGGAAGATAAGCCTGGTGTAGAGATGTCTGCTTTGCTGAGCACCACACAACTTGGTTCCTGGATTGTAAAGTGTCTTGTCCCAGCCAATCACTCCAAGTCTGTTGGAGTCATTGGACCCATGGGAGAGGATATCTCAAATGAGGAACTTACTGAAGGCTTGGATCTGGCTGGCTATACTGGTGCCTCTGCGGAAAGAATACAAAAAGGTAAAGAGAAGATCAAAACCTCTATGTTTAAAGTAACTTTCAATACAAACACTCTGCCACCTTCTATCAAGCTAGGTTACCAGCGCTTCCAGGTAACCCCGTACACTGCAAAACCCTGGCAATGCTTCAAATGTCAGAGATTTGGACACAGTGCTATAAGCTGTAGGAGTGCTCCACGTTGTGTTAAGTGCGGAGGTGCCCACAGTATCAAAGACTGCACAACTCAGGGTCCCCCTCATTGTTGCAACTGTGGCGGTGAGCACACAGCAAGCTATGGAGGGTGCAAAGCTATGAAAGAAGCACAGATAGTTGAAAAAATCAGAGCTAAGGAAGGAATTTCTTATAAGGATGCCCTTAAGGTTTTCCAACTGCAACATTCAGAAAATAATCATGGTTCTCATGCAATATCTACTAAAACATCTAATAGATATATGTCACAATCTGTTCTGTCATCTGCTGCCTCTAGTGCTGTCTCTTATACACATCTAGATGTGTATAAGAGACAGACTATATACCGGCACAGTATCTCTGGACTATATACCGGCACAGTATCTCTGGACTATATACCGGCACAGTATCTCTGGACTATATACCGGCACAGTATNTTAACGTATTCGGACCTATTTTACGTAAAATGCAGGAAAATTTACCTTTACCTTAGCTGGTCATTTCCTACGCAACCTTAAAATATCAAGATATTTGACAATACTGTCTTCTATTAGCATAAAAATAGCATTTTAATGCATAATTTCCTTATAAATATCCAATTAGAATATTAATTTAAATATTTCGTTCAGAAAATTGGCAAATATATACACATTGTTTCCAGCATTGATGTTTCGTAAACTTTGTTCATAAGTATTTCTTAACTAGCTATGCTGTCATACTGGATCACGCCAATCCTGATGCTTCCGTGTTTGCCAAGAAGTAATTTTTACCGTACTTGCAAATTTTGATGTGCATGTATATTTTGTTCTCTACCTAATTACCTAAATCTATCTCAAGTCTACAACTGATGCCGTTGATTTTGCGCACATTTGTAAATAATTTTTTTTCAGGTGGCCATGTTGGTACAGTTTAGAGTACCTATGTACCATGATTTGAGCTCTGACTTGTGGGTTCGATCCCATGCAGCTACCTGCTACAGGTCTGGTCAAATAGGCGAGGTAACCAAACGGTTAGCACATCAAAACTGGAGCGTGCTGAGTGAGTTGCATGTTCGAAACAGCAACTAGCTGTAAATATTCTGTGAAATTACGAATTAGGGTCTAATGGTCTAACGAGCGACGAAACCAATATACAATATACTATAATATAGTTTTGTTCAAATGATAGAAATACTAATGAGATGAGTGCAAACAATATTTATTGGCGGTCTGATTTTAAAATTGTTTATGCATCTATTGGTGTTTCCTCATTCGATAATAAAGGGCTCTAATAAAAAGCATGAGATAAAGACAGACTGACTGAAGTGTCCTATCAACATAATGTAAACAACATTTAAATGCTATATAATTTCAGCATTCAAATTGTCTGAAACATCTCATGGATCACGTAAACAGAAGCTCATGTTTTAATGTTTAAATGTACGTCCATACTGAGTTATAGATAGAGAAACTCCTTAGTGGCATTGTTGATTATAGCTATTCAAATATTCTAAGCATTTTTTGCAAGGAATTTATTATGTAAAATATGCACAAATGCAATTTTCACAAATATGGTAACACATTACGACTCGGACAACTTACTAACGCATGTAGACATAAGGTAGATATTGCATTCAATGGGTCGAGTGATGACGAAACTTTTAGCAACAAGTTATAAAAATTCTTGTAATTGTAAAATATGATCAAGTCAATAAGTGTTATGGTGGTCACTTCACAGGAAGCATCTCTGGCAAAGCAATGATAGTTACGAAACTCAAGAAAATAAAAAAATGATGAACGAACCTAGGTATATTTCTATATTTCCTTTCATGTTCGGAAGAACTTAAATGTGCTACCAAAATTTAGGCAGAAAACAATACAATTTGCTAGGCGGAAATAATGATTGAGTTTTTCTTAACCAAAGCCGCAGCTACGTAGCTTATGGCTGGGCCGCTTCAAATAAATGCCTTCACCTTCCACTGCTGCCATTTTAACAGAACGTATTATGTCAGCAAATTGAAGCAGTGAGTTGGGTGTTTGAGACCTGCAACAAGCAGTAAATATTTCTGCGATGCTAAGAATTGGCAACAGGTCTAACGGCCTAATGAACGCTGACACCGATATACATCTTATACGCAAATTTATCTATCTTTAACGCGTTTACATCTCGGTGTTATAAATTCTACATTCGTTACATCACTATAATGTTGGCTTGTCTTGTGCTTATTTCTAAAGGTAAAGTTATATTTGTTTAGAGAATAGAGCCAAGGACCCATCCATGCTTTGTAACGATCGTGACAGAAATAACCTGGAAAACTGCTTACTGATATACGAAGCTACTAGACGAAGATATGCCTATACCACCTTACTGACCAGGCAATAAATCCAGCAGCTATCTCAATCAATCGTCAGTTTTGGAAAAATCAGGTTCAAACACACAGAGTTTGCGTGCAGGGCTGAAATAAGATGAATCAATCACTTATTCAATGTAAATCACAACTCCGCAATCCACATCCACACTTAGCACTTGCTAGTATAGTGCTAAGAGCAGCAATGACCGCACCTTGTGATCCCTTGTGAATCAAGTTACGAAAAGTACAAGAAGAAAAGTACAAGAATTGAGGGAATTTGGTGCACCTAAATGGTTGAATTCACCCATTTTATTATTAATTTAAAATCTGAGAAGGCAAGAGTGAGAAAAAATTTTTGCACCGGCACAATGGGCTGTGAAATGTGCGTATTTAATTTAATAAATATTTGATATTAATTAAAGAAATGGGGCGTGCCAAAGTGATTGAATTAACTTGTTTCATCATTTTAATAAAAAACAAAAGGAGGTAAATATGCGAAAAAAAATCTCCACTACAGCCCCGTGAGCATTGGAATATGTGGATTTAATTCATATTGTTTTGTTACGAATTTTATGTACGGGGTGTTCCGAAGCAGTCACGCCGGTGTGGCCCACGATAACGCAGTAATGCTCACGCACATCTGTCGACTCGAATATGTTCTAAAATTAATGGAAACATTAGTGAAACGCTTAATTCGTTAGCAATCACCCATAGAAGTGCTCGAAATGGGCGGAATTTTCATCATTTTCATAACAGTGTGCGAAGGAACGCATAATATAAAAAAATATATATAAGGCTACACATTTGCTTGCGTATACAATACCACCTTGGAAGCGTGTACATGCAGCGTGCAATGATTTATTAAAGCAGCAGTAATACTAAGCAATATAAATATATACTAAACTTTTGTGCCCCATTGATTCAATCTAGACTTATCTCTTGTACGTCATGGATGAAATGATTCATTATTAAACAAAAAAATTAATTGCGGCATTTAATTACGTCCACATAAGTGAATTTCTTGCCAAAAATAGATGCCTCGAGTATTCGCCATCTTGTTGAGAAAAAAAAAATAGATAACTAGTTGAAACATTTGCATGTAACACTGTAGTTTGCATGTAAAGACTCCAATAAAATGATTGAAATTATAATATATTTATCGTCAATGACACAGCCACATCAGTCACCGTTAAGCAGTTACAGCACCTGACTTGCCGCTCGTCAATATAAGCCATTAAATATTAGTCCGGACTACGATTTGTAGGGTTCGATTGCCACACAATAACTAAAATGCTTTTTCTATCATGCCAGAAAATTTTGGCTTAGTTTTGTTAACGAAATATATCGTTACTTAATACTTACGATGGCGGGAGACAAAATGTGTTGTTGCTTGTAATGAAGTTAGTGACATTGAGAGTATGAAGATTGATTGGGAAATCTCATTCAACGTTTTAAGAAATCGTTTGTATACAAGCAAACATTTGCGTTTCTCGTGGTTAATGCAAGAAAACCGAGATATAATACACTGCGCAGAATACTGAAAAACTAAGAAATTCATACTGAAGAAGATGGATTAGTCCGTGGTTTTTATGAAGCAATGTTCGAAAATTTAAATAAACTTTGGAAGACACTGACAGCCGACACGTGTCACGGTGTCAGCGCAGTAATAAGTAATGTTCTATGTCTGACTCGAGTTGAGAGCCTCACCAAAGTTCCTGCTCGTATTTACTATAGAAAAATACATTATATCAAACATACATTATTTAGTTGCAAAGGAATGAAAACCAGTTCAACCCACCATTGGTTACGGTGCTCGAACAATTCAAAAATATGTTATATCATGAAGGCAACCCCACAACAGTAATACTAATAGAGTACACTGCACACCCACACATTAGCAAGTCAGGATGTCAACTGCAAGGTTGGGTTGCTGACTTGCTTAGTTGTCTCATTACTCTCGTACTTGGTGTTGGTAAGCCGAAAGGCGGTATTCATACAAGTGGCATGCATTGTCTCTCTTTGGATCTCAATATTTTCCCACTAGATGGCCAAGACCTAGTGTTTATGCAGTATTTCGACACGCAAATGTATGACGTCACCATTACAACCATCAATGAACGCATGGAACTAAAACAAAGCTTAATATAAAGGAAAAGCTGGAGAGGTGACGGAATTACCTACGATATCGGAATATACCGCGTTTACCCTATCTATCTTCTATCTAATTGTTATCAAAACAGGAAAAATCAGGCCATAAGATCCATAAAAGATCGAAACATTATCAAAAATATTACAACATAGCAATGAAATTTGATTATATGCATAGTGGCAAAGCAGAGAATTTTTTAGACTCTCCCTCAAGTTCATTTTTGAGTCCTACATGTAGACCAGTAAAGTATCCTGGATACCTGCATTATCTACATAAGAAATTGGTTTAAATCTAAGTTAATGAGGAAATGAAAAATGAACTGATTCTAAAAAAATCTGTGGTTTGTCACTATGATTATATGTATAGTAGGAAATTTCCAATCTTAAATTTTGAAAAGTAGCAACTTCAAAATTGGTAATACTACCTTAGTCTACCTAAATGCCTGACTGTCGACTGTGCATTGTGCAATGTTCAAGAATCAATAGGTACCTACATCAAGTTAGCCTAAATGAATGAATGCCAATTTAGCTAGCCTAGCTACCAGATCAAAGCAACTCCACAGTCCACAGTAAAGGATTTTTGCCAAATTGAGAAGGCCCACGCCCCACAATGCATTCGATTATGTTTGATTGAACAACTTAGCATTAAAAAACACTAAAGTCACGAAACCATAAATCATAGGATAGATTGATAACATCAGAACTTTCAGAAGTATATTTGCAAGCTGATTTCGTTGAATATTGCGCTATCACTTCGGCAGAGAGTGATGAAAGATGCAAAATAAAATATTCCGATAAACAAATACTTCATTCATCGAAAAGCAATAAAAAGAACCTTATAGATATTCAGCCTAGGAAAGTCAATACTACGAAACATAATCTATGACTATAAGGAGACACACTAGTTACACATTTAAGTCAAGATGGCCGACCCACTTATAGTAATAAATAACAAAACACCGGTCGATTTAAACATGCTAAACTACATAAAAATACTATTTCTGAGCACATGTTCTCCATTTACGCTTAAAACATTAGGAAATTCACGATGAGCCCCAAAATATCTCACGTCATTTCTCCGATAAAATTGTGACCACTGCCCTTTCTCACACAATCACATTACTGGAACGTTTTCTTCCTCTCTCTTTGAAACTTACCCTCTTCTAAAATTACACCTGTGTTTTTCATTCAATATTAGCATCAAACATTGCAGCTACCATTTAAAGTACTTGAAAAATCTAAATACATAGGTCTGACTGCTATACAAGTAAATTTCCTCTATAATTACATCATCGCACTTATTTACTGACTATAAATTCTTCTAATTCAAATTTAATACCTTAGTTTAACATCAAGTGTTAAGTTCATATAAATAAATATCAAATAGATCTTGTGAATTTGTAATTTGCAACGATTAAATTACAAAATTCAATCTTTACGACATGTCCATAATATATTTCATTCAGAAATATTTATCCCGAGTTTTCTTTATATGAAATAAATAAAAAATTCGAAGTTAAATTGGATAATTCCTCAATTTAAATGCTAGAGTTCTTACTCTGGAGATCATTAGATCAAATTTTTTTCGTTCTGAACATTAAAATTTGCTAAAATTAAATAATCATATCATATCATTTGTGATGTCGGCGCTGAAGAATAGGCCTGATGTGGCCTGTCGCCGATTCTTATACTTTTCGTGACTTGGCCACAGGAGATCTAAAAACAGGTCCTTCGACCGGATCTTTTCCAAACTGACGATAGTTTGGTATAGCTACTAGACTTCCACCGGGGTCGATATTGTTCGAGGCATTTCAAGTCTGAACATATATAATACTCCAATCATCATACTTATGTTAGAAAAAGTGTAATATGCGTTCTATTAATCTAACCCATACAAAATAGTTAGCCGCTGCTCTCAAATTATATGATTTTGAAAAAGGACTCATCTTAGGTCGAAAAAAATATAAAAATGTAGAAAAGTGGAGAGATACAGTCAGTTGGCACATGTATACAGCATACAGCGCTGCGTCTGTCAGCGCATATATTGCCTATCTAAACAAATTTGATAGAAGATAAACTTCGTATGCAAAGCTCAAATTAGTTTTAAAATCACAAGTTATAAAAAAATTATACCTTTCAACATAATTGGATAGTAGAGAAAGTGATTCGCCGTTGAATTAAAGTAATACTATGTCGTAAAGTCAATTTTTCTATTAAGAAATTTAATAATGAGTGGCCAAGTATAAAAAGTATACAGACTAGAAGCGTTCTATTGAGAGCTACATTGAAAACCTTGATCGACTCGACGTCAACTGACACTTTTCTTTTCAAACTATGCGTTTCAACCCACAGTATGATCCAATTAAAAAATGGAATGTAGTTTAAATTGTAGTTTCAACGGATAAGGCTCAACTGTGCTATGAGTTATTCCACATTTATATACTATGTTAATTACAATAATGTTAACGATGAAAGAAAATCAAGAGATAAATCCAGTACAGGATGAATTTTAATAGGAAATAAAATGTTTAAAAAAAAATTTTAAAGACCACGTTTTTCATGTGGACTCCAAAGTAGAAAATAATTTTTCGGCAGCTACTGATCTCTGTTTGCTTTCATTCTCTTGGTCTTTTGTATTTCAGTTAAAATATTTTACAACATCTAAAACGAAAAACGTGGGGCGCATATGTATTTAATTGTTTGGTGAGAAACGTGCAACAAATTATTGATTATTGTATTGTTATCGGGAGCTGAGCTTCCCTAAAAGTTTCAGAGCGCTAGCTAATGGGAAAGTTGGTGAAATAGCAATTAAAAAATTTGATCATCACAGACACGAAAGCGAGCTAAGAAAAACGTGGAAAAACACAAACTTACAGCTCCGTTGATCTTCATTTATCAAGAGTATACCAAGCTCTGCTACACGCGAGTTTTTCTTCTTTCCAAACTAATTAGAAAATCATTTGCGATGTACGGAAAATTGCAAAAAAAATTGCATGTAAATGCATTAAAACTCAGAAAAATAACATTTGAAATGGAATGTATCGAGATGACAAACATTCATCAGAGACCCAGAAGATTGAAAAAGCCGACGTTTCGTGCAAACAATGCAGCTTGAAAGAAATGGAACAATATGAAACTCTAAAATATAATTGAGATATGGGAAAAGAAAGAAGAGCTGTATTTATTACTTTCTAAGGCCATTATGTAAATAAAAGATCTATTTTTTAACTTACAGTGGGAAATGTTTGAGATGAGCATCAATCAGCTAGAGAATCAGTGTGGGGCGAACTTACTCTAAAAGGCAAGGATAGCCTTCTCATAGGGGTCATTTATAGATCACCTAACAGCTCCTCTGATAACAATAAAGTACTAAACAGCCTTTTACCGAGCATGTCATTCAGCAGGTCGCATACGTTGATTGTTGGTGACTTTAACCATCCAGAAATAGACTGGGCACATGAATCTTCAAGTTTTCTTCTCCATGAGATGGGAATCACTCAGCATCCCTGCTTTTGGAGTCTGTGTGAGACTCATTTTTAATCCACATCATCAAGCCAACCCATTTTAGGGGTAAACAGTCTAAACAGACCTCAAATATTCTAGATCTTGTGTTTACTAGTGAAGAATCAATGATAGATGAGCTTCGCCACGAGGCTCCGTTGGGCAAAATCCACCACCAATAATTTTTTTCAGTATTAAGTGCTGAGATGCATGAAAAGACGCTTCAGAAACGTAAACGTTTGAACTTTGCGAAAGGCGACTATGATAAACTCCGTGAAGCAGTGAATGCGGCGACTATTTCAGACTGTATTAAGGACATGAATGTAACCGATTCGTGTTCATTTCTTAAAGACACGGTTATGTCTGCAGTCGATGCCTGTGTACCTAAGATTACGATTGGATGAGTCAAAAAGTCCCAGTGTATGAACACTTGAACAGTACAGTTAAAGCTCAGCTAAAGACCAAGAAAGAAGCCTGCAAGCGTTATTTACGGACTCGCAGCGATTCTGATTATAACCTGTATGCAAGAGCTCGATATCAAGCTAAAAAAGTCTGTCGCACTGCAGTGAAAAACTTCGAAAAAATTATTGCTAAAAATGCAAAAAATAATCCGAAAGCCTTCTTTTTGTACGCTAGAAGTGTAAGACAAACGACGGTATATCTGATTTGAAAGTAGACCAACGAAAGATTTCCTCTGATGAGGGCAAGGCTAACGTTCTTAATCAGTTCTTCAGCAGTACGTGTGTTCACAGATGAGGACTTCAACAGTATTCCAGACATTGAGGAGCGCCCTGTCGGCTAGAAGTTAATAGGCTTTGAAATACACGAAGAAGAGGTTCTCAAGCGCCTGGTAGCTCTAAATCCCAACAAGTCATGTGGACCAGACTGCTTCCATCCTAGATTGCTCAAAGAATTAGCAGCCGTTCTGGCCGGCTCATTGACAGTATTCTTCAAAAAACCTTGAACGAAGGAACTTTGCCGTTCGATTGGTAAAGAAGCTCAAGTAACACCATTGTTCAAAAAATATAACTCAGTACTCACTGCAGTGAGTGACAGAGAGCGCATTTTCTCGTCGACGAAAACGTGAAATCACGAACGGACGGACGGACGGACATGGCGAGCACAATAGTGCATTTTTTCCATAAATGAGAAAATGAGCTAGAAAGGTGACAAAAGTAGCCCCGGTAACTATCGCCCTGTCAGTCTGACAAGTGTTGTTTGTAGGCTAATGAAATCTGTTGTGAGGGATAGGATTATCGATCACTTGACTGCTCACCATCTCATATCAGATTGTCAACATGGTTTTATTGCCGATAGATCCTGCACCACTAACTTATTATCTACGTTGAACGATTGGACTCGCCTGCTGGACGAAAGGGAGCCAGTGGATGCATTGGTGGCCCAGTGGTTAAAGTTCAGAGTACCAAGATTGGCGCAGAGAGGCGCGGGTTCGATCCCAGCTCTGTGCGCCAGTTTCTGGTCAGAATCGGCGAGGAGGCCGGGCGGTTAAGCACAGCAGAATTGTAGCAGTGAGTTGAGAGTTCAAGCGCGCAACAAGCTGTGGATGTTCTGCGATGTTAAGAATCGGCGACAGGCCTACGGCCTACTAATCGCTGAGGGTCATAAAACAAATTAAAAACTCTTCCGCTGCTGGGCCCGACAACATTACAAACATACACCTTAAACACCTTGGCCCACACGGAATCACGACACTTACAAACATTGCCAACTTCTCCTACTCACACTCCAAAATACCATACATCTGGAAAATTGGCAAAATAATCACACTTCTCAAACCCAACAAACCACCCACTGAGGCCGCCTCATACCTGTCTCTTATACACATCTAGATGTGTATAAGAGACAGGTAGTATCCAGCGTGTGCTCCATGTATGCCGACGACACAAAAGTTTATAATACAGTGAAGAATGCGTCAAATAAAGCGCAATTGCAAGATGATCTTGACAGCTTAGTTAACTGGGCTGATACGTGGCAGCTGCGGTTTAATGCTGACAAGTGTAAAGTACTTCACCTCGGGAAGAACAATGAACAGCAAGATTACAGTATGAGAAGACATGGTTGCAACGAGAGAGTAATGATTGAAAGGTCTAGTGTGGAAAAAGATCTCGGAGTTTATGTCGACAAGGGGCTGAAATTTTCTAAGCATGTTGAAACGCAAGCTAACACATCCAACAAACTTCTTGGACTAATCAGACGCTCATACGAGTTCCTAGATGCAGAAGCGATGAAGCAGTTGTTTGTTGCTGTCGTGCGACCGAATCTAGAGTTTGGAAACGTTGTGTGGTCACCAAGATTTAAAAAGGACAAAAATTTAACAGAGAATGTTCAAAGACGTGCAACAAGGATATAATTCCAGGCTTGAAGGGCAAGTCCTATGAAGAAAGATTGAAGATTATGAAGCTTCCAAGCCTCAGTAATCGACATCTGCGTGGGGACCTCATTGAAGTATACTAGTATACTCATGGTTTGTACAAGGTCCCCGATGGATAACTAGAATTTGAAACAAGAACCAACACCAAGGGCCACGGCTATAAACTAAAAAAACTGCGCTGCAACTTCTCCACTCGACAAAATTTCTTCTTGCTTCGAATCACCGACATGTGGAACAGCCTCCCCGATGACATCGTTGGCGCTCCACGTATGAACGCGTTCAAGAACAGACTAGATAAAGCTATGGAAAAATATATGTTCAGATTTAAAATGCCTAGCACCATATCGAACCCGGTATCGAACTTCAAACTATCGTAGTCCTGAAAAGATCCGGCCAAATGACACGATATTAGATCTTCTGTCAACAAGTCACGAAAAGTTCATGAATCGGCGACGGGCACATCAGGCCTTCTCCTTAGCGCCGACATATCACTATATTATGTTAAATAATTGGTGTAAAAATCTCTCATAAGTCGATGATTTCGCAACTTAATATTTTTACTTATTATCGTGTAGACAGACAGGGCTGAACGACAATTTGTAAATTTATATGAATTTACAAATAAAATAGAATATTGTTAAATTGGAACAAATATTTTGAATAATAATTTTTTGAAGTTGCAAATGAGGTAATTTTTGAGGCGATTACTATTGTTTACATACATTGGCATCATTGAGACATGTCGTGACTCAAAAATTATTTAGTCTGTGCTTATTTTTCAGGAATCGTGCACTCATATTCTCAACAAAAAAAACTAGCATACACTCAGAAAAATAAATGTGCCATATTGTCCAAAGAACGACACTTTTTCTACAGGTAGCATTACTACGCCTAGTTGTCTGGCCCAAATGGGTCAGGATGACCCACAAAAGGGCAAGCATTGCATTACTATTTGGAGATAGTATCACTCATTTCTGTGCGTGTGTGCCAGGAAACTGAGACGTTGACCCTCCAGCAGCTCCCAAATATTCCAAGCGCATAACTTCCCTGAGTGTCCAGGGTGCAGTTGATTATCTTGTTTAATATATTGGCATAAATGTAATATTGATTTGTCGTGAAGTTCAGCGTATTCTAGAGCGAACTAAAAGAAAAATGGGAGGGAAAAATATTGCAAGAGAAGATGGTTAAATATTGAACACAAAATTTCACACCTTGAAATTGGGGCCTGTATGTCCTGTATGTCCAACGTCTTTAATAAGTTTTATGTGTTACACTAATCTTAAAAAGTGACCGCACGACAAAGAATCACTGAATGATCATTTTCATTGGAATTCATAAAGCACTCCTGGCTCTATGAAAATTAACTACCTAGTATTTACGTACTAAGATGAGTGCCAGCGAAGCATTTGTGATGAAGGTTGCATCATTACTTGCATGAACCTACACGTTTTCGCCTTAAAAACATTATTTTATCGAGAGTGAGTATTTAGTTCATGTTGAAGTTTAATGGAAACTTTAATGATAGCACATTTTTTCTTGCAAATGCAGCACATCCAAAGCTGCTACGACAAAGCAAAAACTGAAACGCCATCAAACGTCATCAGGCAAAAAAAATCAGGATTGCCGACTTCGTAGCGCGGCGACTCGTTCAAGGCTCAGCCGTGAGCAGGGCTCCCAGCGCTGGGTTTTTCCACCCAGATCTGGGTTTTTTGACCGTCACCTGGGTGTCTGGGTGTATTTTTCTTTTAAATGGCAAAATCTGGGTTTTTTCGTTAAGTAAGTTATTTTCAGCCAATAATATAATTGAAATATTCTCATTGCCTTAAATTTAATTATGCAGTCAGAGTCAAGACACAATGAATGGAGCAACGCACTAACCGTCAGACTATATAAATTCCCTAGCTGACAGACGGTACTGGTATTGTACGCGTTTATTTCAGTATTGAACGCGTTCATTACCAGTCAAAGCAACGGTTCCCAACTTCTCGTCGCACACTTCGCAGTACCGCACTCGCTATTGACAAGTGACAAGTTATAGTTGTGTCGTGCGTTAAGTTTTACTGTTACTTTTGTACCTATCGGTGCTGTTAAATTAACATAGTGAACAGTGAAGGCCCCGAAAATGGCAAGTCCTCCTAGAAAAGTTGCTAAAAAGTGGTCCAAACAGTCTTTTTAAAGAAGAGTGGTTACATGAAAAAGACTTTAAGGAGTGGCTGCAAGAAGATTCGAAAGAAAACGGTATTTCCTATTGCGCATGTTGTAAAACTCAAATCAAAAATGCTAATAGATCCGTGTTGATGGCACATTGTAAGACTGCGAAGCATCTCAACAACATGAAAGAAGCTAAAGCAGCTACTAAAATTGTTTCATTTATTAAGAAACAGATTCCCAAGGAGAGTGATGAAGTTTCAAAGGCAGAATATCTGCTTATTTTGCTGAACACAATGCGCCATTCACGCCAGTAGATCATCTAGTGGAAGTGTGCAAGAGAGCATTTCATGATAGCAGTATTGCTAAAAATGTAAAACTTCATGCAACAAAAGCTTCATATCTTATTCAGGAAGGAATTACTTATCATGAAAAATGGGAAATTGTTGATTAGTGTAGAAATGAAAAGTTGAGTCTGAAAATCTATGAGAGCACAGACATGTCCGTTTCACAGGTATGGTACTGACTAAAACCCGGACCCGGACCGGTCCGCCGGACCCGGACCGAGTGACTAAAACCCGGACCCGGACCGGTCCGGCGGACCAGTTTCAAAAAAATAGTACCCACAGGTATTAGCTGTTGTCGTTAGATATTTTGATGTTGAAAAAAATAATGTATGTGATAGTTTGCTTGACTCAATTGATATTGAAGATGGAAGTGCCAGTGGTTTATACAACGCTGTTAAAACGACTCTGAATGAGAAAAAGAAATCCTTTTTGAAACATTATTGGATTTGGAAGCGATAATTGTTCTACTATGATGGGCAACATGAGTGGCTTTCAAACCCTATTGAAGAAAGACATTCTATCAGTTTTTGTTATGGGTTGCGAATGCCATTCTTTTGCTCTTTGCACAAGTCACGCTGTGAAATGTTGCCATAATATCTCGAATCATTTTTGAAGAATATTACCTTCTATTTTTCCCGGAGTAGTAAGAGAAATATGGATTTTACGCTCATCCAAGAGCTAACCAAGACAGAGACTCACACAATACCAAATTTAGCAGCAGCCGAAGATTTATAATTCCATCAGAAGTAAGTAAAATTACAATGTTTTTGATGAAATTTGTTGTCTGGGTTTTTTCCCACAAAATCTGCAGAATCTGGGTGTTTTTCAGCAACCATCTAAGTTTTTCTCAAATTATTGGCTGGGAGTCCTGGCCGTGAGCCGTCAGCCGGCGGCCCAGCGTTGCCAGATGGTATATTTCTATACCAGATTTCACAAATCTGGTATTTTCAGAAGGTGTCTGGTATGAATATTTTAGATCTGGTATATATGCCTAAATCTGGTATTTTTCTGGTATTTTCTGACTTACTGCAAATTTACTGCATCAAGTTCCACCTCTGAAGTTTGAACTTCCTCCAGCGTAGGAGTGATTATATAGATTGCTTTCAGAGCGGCGCGATTAGAGCTTTCCCGCCATTTTTGGAACCGCAAGTTTACCGCTTGATGAAATAACCCCAATCTATTTGTTATTTGTTAACATTTAACAAAAGTGCTTAGTGCAATATGAACACGAGAGTGATGATCCTTGATTGATTACTGATCAGTGATGATATGGAACAGGACGAGTTAGGTTGTCGAACCGATCTCTGCGACGCAAGCTCCACCATTTTTGTTTGGTGGTTTGAATTATAGAGTGCCACTTCAATTCGGGGGTGCCGTACAATATTTCTCTGATCTTGAAAATCATCATCCATTCATAGAACTGGCTGCCTACTGCACCACGTGTCTACTTTGACCAGGTCTCTAATGCATTCGTGGAGTTGAATGTTTTCACAAGTCACCTATGTGAAAAACAAGTAACGAAATAAAATTTCAACTAAGGTACTGCAGTCCCTTATTCGGACCAAAAGCTACCTGCTTAGCTGTAACAAGTGATCAAACCCGAAATGTTAGATTAATGCAATATGCAAGCATGTATGAAAATGGAAGATGACCTGTAAGCATGTATGAAAATGGAAGATGACCTGTAAGCATGTATGAAAATGGAAGATGACCTGTTTCCGTGGCTTGCTCATGTTGAGCGAAGGGGAAGAAGTGCCACACTGATAAATGTACAGAACATAAAATACTTTTAGCGCATTTACTCATTTATGAAAAAAATTCACTATTGTGCTCACCATGTCCGACTGTCCGTCCGTCTATCCGTCCGTGACCACGTTTCCGTCGACGAGAAAATGCGCTCTCTGTCAGTCACTGCAGTGAGTACTGAGATCTATATATTTTTCTTTTTCTAACCAACGTTTCCGTCGAATAGTTTCATAAAATTTGGAGGTATTAGTCAGTTTTCGAACAATAGAATTTCTGGTATATTTCTGGTATTTTGAGCTAGGCAATCTGGTATTCTCGCAGAGAAAAAACCTGGCAACACTGAGCCGGCCCGTCGCCCGTCAGTAGCACTCCAAAAGTCGTGGGTGTTGTGTGTTGTCAGTGGCGCAGTCCGACGTCATCGTCATGAGGTTGATGAAAATTCTTTCTTCGAATCTCAGTGCTAATAAGAGTTAATAGTTTGTATTTGCTGTGCTTACTCGTTCGTTTTAATAAGGTGTGTTATTAAATCTGGATTAAAAGCTTATCTTGTGTCAGAGGAGAAGTCCTACGAATTTTAAAACTTACTCTTTGCCTATCGTCTTCCTTGCTTTCCTTCAAGATGAGTAGGAATACAATTGTGTTCCACATGACGCAGAAACAATGGGTCATATAATAAGAATAACATTTATAAAGTCAACTATAACATCTTTGAAGTGAAGGCATATTAGTTTCCACTCCCAATGTGCCACAGTGCCAGTAATTTAAACGCGTTCCTTGTAACGTGGAAACGGTGCTTGGTAAATATAACTGTCTCTATCACTTGCAAATGCGTCCTTCGTTTCCGTTGCTTTGATAGACAATCACTAGCAGTGAGCTCGATTTACATAGCACAATGAAGGGTCCCCTTGACATGTCAAAGTTTAGAAATATGATTCTGATGATTTAATTTATTCGGTCATATGTTATTGTATTGCAAAACTGCGGATACAAACATCTATAATGAATTATTTGACGTCCGTCAGGATGGAAGCTCGGAGTCGGTCAACACTGGCCATCTTAGTCGCTGTCCTTGCGGCAGTGCTTGGGTTCCTCTATCACAAATACGCTCCTGACCCTGCCGTGGGTGTCAGGGTTTACTTCACCGACAGGTTGGTGATGCGGTGATGAACTTTAACCTTTTGTTTACGGATTCGTTAACCGTCGTCAATGATATTCGTACCTAAAGGCCTGGTAACAGGATTTGCGGTCAGTAGACAAAGAGGTAACACTTTTTTTTTAGGATCGCGGAGCTTGATTTCACCCGTGATGCACTACGACAATATTGTCGAAAATTAAGTTTTATATATAAATAATAATAATGTAACAAAATATAATAATAATAAATAATCTAATTATATCATAATAATAATAGTTAATAATCTATAAGACGATATATTATTGATAATTAAGTCATCCCCTAACATCAGGCATGACAGAGAACCTGTGTTACTGAACTCCTCAACCCTACGAACATTCCCCACCCCCCATGGGGATGACAAGCTCTGTGTCATCGTTGCGGGCTACACTGAGCAAGCTATTTCTTCATGGTCCATACCTCTCGCTCAAGGTAATGGGCATTACAATATTTTAATCAACGTTCATAATGACTATGGTAATTACAATGATATTTTAATCAACGTTTATAATCGTTCATCAATGATAGCTCAAATCAATGGTAATTACGATAATGTTTTAATCAACTTTTATTATCGTTCATCAATGATAGCTCAAGGCACTGGTGATTACGATGATGTTTTAATCAACTTTTATAATCGTTCATCAATGATAGCTTAAGGCAATGGTAATTACGATAATGTTTTAATAAAAGTTTATAATCGTCCATCTATGATAATGAAGGATGAGATGAATAATATAAGGCTTTGTATATATTGTGCGAAGTGTTACGTTTGAATTGATTGCTATTTGGTGTACGAAAGAATTAATCGAATCGCTAAGGAGTTCTAAGACGCTGTAAATATCTTGTTATAAACCAAATTCGCATACTTGGTGGTCTCTTTAAATGCTAAATTTTTATGCCAAATTTATGCGCTGCAAGATTTGCAACCACAGAGCAAAATACAATCGTATAATTTCTGTCATGAAAAAATGAAACATTTTCATGTGAAAAACGGATTTGCGATGAATTCAATCACTGAATTCAAGCCCACCTTGACTGAGCTCGGTGTTTGCAGCTTTGTTGAGGCGGGGGCGGGCGGGGGTGGTGCTGCTGGTTGACTACTACCACCTCACCACCATCAGCAGACCCGCCATGAACAACAATATTGATATAGTCGCTAAAACTCTGGCCGAATTTTTCAGCCATTTAGCTAACGATCGAGATTTCAGGTATGTAGTGTGTTCGCGTGGTCTGTAATTCACTGACATTTTTTCGTTCTGTGTTCTAAAATTTGTTGTATTGATAATATATTCAGATTGTTAAAACGCAATAGAAATCTTCTCAACTTTGTTGCTAGCTATGCAATTTTTATTTATTTGACCACCATGCTACCGACGCATTCAAACTAAGATACGAAATTTTATCCAGTGAACAAATTTTCGTCTCAAAATTCAAAAGTATCAGAACCACATGAATCCATTCAGCAATATGTGGACTCAATTCATTGAGTTATATTTCCAATTCTCATATTTTGTGACTTATAATTTGATATAATATAATGTAACATAATATAATAAAATGTAATAAAATATAACGTAATATATTAAAATTTTAATTTTTACTTCGAAGCTTATCCCGTGTCCACGTGCTGTGTTTCTCGATGGCTGGACGCGTAATGGGCTCTATGCCTCAACACCTTTCAACGCCGCAAAAAATTGGACGAATAACAGGTAATATAAATGGTATTATAATTGGTAATGGAATAATATTAAACAATATAAATGCTATTGAGGTAATAAATGTTCGTAATCGAATCCAGGATAGGATCTATAGCTAATATCGGCGACAGGCCTACGGTCTAATAAACGCTGGAACCGCTATATTATTATTATTATTATTATTATATTATTATAGAATAAACATTAAAAATGTGTAAGATATGAGCTGAAGAAAAACGTAAAGATTATTATGAATTGTCAAGGGATTCAGTCAGTGAACATTTGACGGTGGATGTAATATACGAAACTGACAGTCACTCACAATAATATTTACTATCAGATACTTTAATTGAATAGTCTACCATAAGTAATTGCGAAATGCAATAATGAAGATAACATAAATACTGTATGGAGATATGCTCGTTTAATTAGAAACTGTTCTATTTTTTACTAGAATTGTTAATTAACTGCAGGATGTTAAAGATTAACATCTCACTTGGAAAATGAATGGGTCAATTATGCAAATAATGACCCATTTACTTACAGCGAGCTAGTACAGGGCGGGCCTAAAACTGATAGGCTTTTTTTTCCGCGCCAAATTGGGTCAAGATTACCCACAATGCCAAAATTCAGACCGATATTTGGGCAAATTCTCACTTTTTTAAAGTGAGACCAATTTAATTATTACGAAATGCGAAGATTAATTAATAATAATAAATAAATAAGAAGTAAAATAAAATAAAATCTAAGTATTCCTAGCGAAAAGTTCATCGCTTATCGGCCAAACGATGACTCGTGTTTGTGAAAAAACTGAAGACATTCTGCACTCAGACAAATGACTCAGACTTTGTCCAAATAGCGATGCACTTATTCCTCTGAGTGTGCAGCCATGGACCCCTCCACGCCCTGGCCGGGCTATCATCGTCACCTTGGTCCCGACGAGCTCCTGGACGACGGCGACGCTGACGAGGTCGTCGTCTTGAGGTCTTCCGTCGTCTCGTCGTCGCTGCCGCCCCTGGCACGTGACTTCGTTATCAACGGCGGCCTCCTGCAGGAGGGATGCTACGGCTGGCACTGGCCTCAGTTCCGTGAGTATATAGACGTCCCCTTCAGGCTAAAAAAGTTGAAACAGATGCTTTCATTGAAAAAACGTTGATTACGAGTTGACTTTTTGCGTAATAACGTTGATTAAGATATTTTTTATTGAAACAACGTTGATTACGATTTGATTTTGCTGCAAAAATGTTGATTAAGAGATGATACATGGAACAACGTTTAATCGGCCTTATTACAACGTCAGGTGTCTGGTAGGACGCCTATTCTCCCAACAGACTTTTTCCCGCGGTCAATGAAGATGCCTGTTTCGGCCGAAAAATTTTTTTTTGGCGCATATCAAGCCCTACCATGTACTGTACGCGTATGGGCTGTTTTTTTTTCATTTCGACCTATTCGATTTTTCAAATTTTTTCATTTCTAATCGAATTTCATATACGCAAAATTTTTTCATTTCGACCTAATCGATTTTAGCGCACATGGTGCATCTTTCTGTTAGATTCATTGATTCAAATCATATTTCAGTGTAAGAATTCTTAAGTTACTGTAACGAAGTCATAATATTCTAAGTATTTTCCAGTCACAGTTAAGAATTCAAAATTTTTCATGCTAATTATTATTCGTGTTTTGCAGTGAGCAACATCTGCTCTCACTACCGTGCTCACTGGCTGGTCATTGAAGCGCTACTAAACGACGGATCTTTTCCTGCTTGTTCCGGAGGCGCGGAAGGTGGAATTTCCGAGTGCGAAAATCCCGTTTATTTCATGGACGAATATGTTCGGTTAGTTGATAATTAACTGATCATGTTCAAATGATCACTTTAATTAAATTATCCCTTTTTTTAATGTTACTAAGTAAGGTTATAATGCAGCAGAATTTAAATGTTGTTTTAATTTGATTTCTGAATAGGATCTGAATTTGTTACTGTATTATTACACACTATTCGTACTGTATGTAAATTGTAATTTTCTATTAATTCCATTTTCTATCACTCTTCTTACTCTATGTAAGAATAGTGATGATAGCAAGGAGAGGGATTAAAAGATTCCTTTAAAGATAACATCAAATAACCATCGCAGAATTAAAACAGTTATCAGATTGAACTTGATTATTACTACATGCAAGGAAATAAATACAGTTTTTATTTATTTCAGACCTGGCAAATTCTTCATCAAGACGGCGGCAACACCACCCTACAGCCTACCAATTTCCTGACGTTTTCTATATAATTAATTTTTGGACTTTGGATATGAAGACATCACACCTCCCAGCCTGAACATACAATACATTCTTATTTATATTGTATTGCTCTTTTGCCAGGTCACGGGATATTCAGGCATATTATTTCCATTTAGAGTTACTAGGTCTTTGAATACCAATATTATCAATATAATAGATATATTCAAAATCTAGTTATTGACTGAAGGGTTAACCCTTTGTCTAATGACGGTAATTGCTATTTAATAATGTTCACTTGAGGGCATCCGCGATGTAAGAGATGCCATAATATTCCATTATAACTTGAACAAATTAATATCGGTGCTCAGCTTTGAGAGTTTGCCGACGTATTTATTCAATAATTAATTATTATTGTGTAATTTTGTTCAATGCAGTCATTAGTAAGAAAATATCAATAAAATATGTTCATGTTTTAACACACCCTTTGGGAATTAAGAAAAAAACATATCTACTCAGAGTAGCACAATTAAAATGTATTTACAAAATATTACAGCTACTATTTGCATGGATAGATTCGTAAAACATCTGAAAACATAATTTAAACATAGAGTGATTAAAAGGAAGATTAAAGGCTACTTAAATTTAGCGGCACAAATCATATCCTGGCAGTTGTTATATCATTCAGTTGTAATATATCAGTTGTTATATCGTCCAGTTGTTATTATACGAATATTATAAAACTCGAGGCCTCGGACATCATGTAGGCCGCTGATGGGTTTGTTTGGTATGATAAAAAGGTTTCAGTATTAATTGAAGTTACGAATAACGCTTACTGATGACATCAGGGAATTAGAACTAGAGGACTTCCATCGTATTCAAGTCATCAGGATTAACGATTGTCAACGAAGTCAGTTCGATTTCAAGAGCATTCAGTTCGTATAAATGCCTTTCCAATGACAATCTTACTTTGATGATTCAAATAAAATTCATTAATTGAACGAAAGCTGATGATACGAACTATATTTTACAAGAGCCTTACGTTTCCAACGTTCGAACATTAGATGAAAAGTGCACATCCCGCCAGAAATTTATGGAAATTATCCCAATAAGGACGTTTTATTGCAAGCCGCTCTCCAACATTTATCGTACACAGGCGACTACTTCAAGATTAGGATTATTTTATGATCATGATTATTTTATGGTAACGGGCGCACTACTGTCGATTGTGCTCCGCGATGTATGATCAACAATGTTAGAAAATGCGGTATTCATTCATTCATTTTGAAAACTCATGTCGTTATTTTACTGCATGAATTTTTGATGGCGGAATAGCATAACACAATTGATTATAGCTAAATATTCAAAAACCTAGTGACACTGGATGAACGAAATATTTGTTAGAGTTTTGGTTGGCACGAGCGAGGCTATAAGTGATTTTTCATCTAATTATTTTGAGTCGTCGTTGAAAGTAGATTCATAACCAGTGAGCCGAACATTACATTAACCGTTACAATCATTGTTATATTGGTTAGGATTATTAGTATTAGTTTTATACAACGACGGCGCAAAATTAAAACGGCTCAAGAATATGCCAAGTATTCTGAAAGACGAGAAAAGCTAGAATGTTATATTCGAAATATATCCGACGCTGAGAGCGAAATCGCGGATTGCCAGAGTACGTTTAGTTATTACCACTTCAAGAAATAAGAAATGTTCAAGAAACACATGATGAATCAGCGCCAACACAAATGCATAAGACAACAAATACATTATACAAATCGCTGTATAATAATAGTAATCACGTTGGGAGAACGAACATTCTTGGCGGAACACATGAAATAAAGCGAAATTCTGTACGATTGTTTTGTAAGTTAAATACGTTATAACGATATAGATATTCATCATTCTACCTGCGATTCAATCAATACAATTGAATAGAAAGTTCAACTCCCGGGACAATTACAGAGTTGCTTACAGAAACAGAGGCAAGAAGTTCAAAGTTTAACATGAAATGTGAAAGCCATCAATACAAATCATTCTCACTAAGCAACCAGCTGATGTAGTACGCAATAATGATTTTACGACAGTCGTTTAATTCTTTAGGTCCCGAAAACTTTTGATAGTGTAACTCCAGTTCTTCTTGAGAGTATACATATCACACATCGAGGCTAAAACAGTTCTTGATAAAGCGAAAAAACAGTAGAAATGATGGAGAAACTTGGTAAAGACAATAGAAGCGTTTAAAACGATGGTTTAGATGCATTGATTTTACCCACGGGGGCCACCAAATATACAACTCACTCTCGTTCACAAATTCTTCTTTACTACAGGCACTATTGAGCAACAAAGGAAAATTTATATTTAAAATAGATGACCACTGGAAGTTCGAATTTTGTTTCAAATGTTATTTACGCAGAAAAATAGTGTAATAAACTGTGTAAATGTGAATGTCACACATAGAACTTTATTTAACATATAGCCAGGTTACAGTGACTCCGTTGATTAGTAATCCTGAAATTAGAGTTGAATTAAAGGCTGGAGAAGCTTTCAGAGCATTGATGAAGCAATTTACATCGGTTTATTATTAGATATTGAGTAAAATTGACTTTTGATCGTCTGAGACGCACCAAATATAATTGTGATGATGTTATTCGCGTATAGCTCGTGCATTACAGGCCATTAAGTAAAAGTTGTTAGGCAACTACAAGGAAATACTTAAACATTTGATCGGGCAATACAGACCTGATAAAGCTTACGCCTGTGGGGGAAAATTAAAATCGCGGTAAAAAGACCCAAAACATGCGAGTCAGTAAGACTTTGTACGGCGGTAAATTCACGTTTTTTGGTCTAAGAATTTCAATCGAGTGCCCTTGAAAGGTATCAATTTTACGAACAAAAATTTGTTTATTTTTGAGCTTCTATTATTCGAAATATAACTGGTTTCCCTAGCTTAGAACCAATTTCTCTGAATGCATGAAAATCCTAGTAAGTTTTTTACTAATATTTTTTCCTAATTAGGACATTAACCTAGCGTGATGCCGAGTCTCCAACAAAATAAATTTCAACCATAAAAACGACTTTTTTTATCTTGCCAAATTTCACATCAAATGAGAATTGGTATTTTTGAAGCAAGACGCCCGTGGTGCATAATTAGCATGCCAAACCCTGCCGCTACCGAATACGCAAATTACGAAATTTCAATATGGGAAACGAAATCTTGATTTCTCATTAATATTTTGCAAGGAAATCATTCACCAAGTAAAAGATCCCCCAAAATTTCCCTTCATATTCTCTAAATAAATTTAGAATTCCGAAAAGCAATTTCAGCAAACACGGCAATAACACAAAATAACCGGATAAACATAAATAACAGCAAGATAGCGTTAAAAGTACATGAAAAACTTCTCAATCAACACGTCAAAAATATTTGGGTTAAAAAAAACGTAGACATTTTAAAAAGATCAAAGGCGAACGAGCTTCACGAGACCTGAATTATAGCAATTCATTATAAATGATTAATGATGAAAAATATTATTCAGCGACTAGTTAGGAAAAAACCATGCTCATCGGAACACGTGATAAACCCTATACTTTATTTGAACTTAAAAATGGAGCGTGGCGATCAGGGTATCTTCAATACTTTGTAAAAAAACAATTCTATTAGTTTTAGGACTTCGGTATCTAGTATATACTATTGCTAAAACAATTCTATCAGTTTCAGGGTTCTGATATCTATGACTATTGCTACGCGAAGGAAATACGCACCGTTTTTCTAGTTTTTTTTATAACACCCAATAATTGATCTTATCAATGCATAAATCGCAGGTAGAAGTAGTAGAAATAGAATGTTTACATTCGAATATCCCTGCATGCTTAGGACCTGACAATGCACTCCTATAATGAAAGAAAGAAATATTTTAGAGATTAGAGAAAGCAAGAAATTGAGATGATGAATTTAATCCAAAGACGCGGACAAAAAAGTCCGCTAGAAAAAATTCGACTTCCGAAATTTAAAAATTCAATTCAAATTTCGGAAAAACAGCAGGCCAAAAACCTCTGAAGAGTTATTCTGGTGACGCAGTTATACTTGAGTACACCCAGAAAATTGAATGGATCTATTGTCCGATTAGTGACACACTGTCTTACTCACAGCACAAGCAGAGAGCGGACGTAGCACTGATAACATCCCTCTTTGCCGGGCCAAACAAAGACAGGAAGACAGAGAAGTGCATCGCTATTTGGACAAAGTCTCATTAATTTCTCTGAGCGTACTAGGTTATAGTTTAAGGAGCTTGGTTAAATGTTAGATCTAAAATTGCACTATTTACAGTAGCAGACTTAGCCTCCCGACAGGGCACACTTTGGCGGACACTCATGAACTGCAGAACCCACACGTAGTATAAATAATACAAGCGCTTACTTAATTAATACAAGCGCTTACAACTAACTGCGACTTCATGCACTCACACAAATGAACGTATCATATTGTCCAAACAGTGACACATTTGCTTTTTTGCCAGGCCAAACTGGTAGCCTACACAAGGGCCAAATGTGCATCGCTATTTGGACAAAATCGTGCTCATTCCTCTGAGTGCAAAGGAAATGCGCGTGGGCAATTCCATTATCTTCACATATGAATATTCCTCACGTGTGAACATCCTTCACTATTCATATTACGTAACAATAAAGGTCTGGAAGAAACAAGACTTGATTGACTATTATTGATGGAGCAATGAGACGCACTTCATGGAACTCAAAGTGGGTCTCCGTGACTCACTTTATGAGCGAGTCTCACATGACTCACTATAGGGAACTAGCGGGATGAGTGTCACAATAAGTAAGTAGTGAACTGATGATTTGAAGAGTCCAATATCATCGGGGAACTTATATAGGGAAGTTAATCTTGGCCAAAATAGTGGCATTTGAAAGATATTGAATTTGAATAAATATTTTCGAAAAAGAAGGTTCAAAGGATGAAATTAAAAAAATGAAAAACATAAAGAATGAAGAATGGGGAGTGTGAACGAATAAATTGAAAAAATTAATGAAATATATAGTAGGTAATTGTAAGATAGTAAAGAGAAAAAACATGAAAATGGTAGGAAGGTTAAAATCCCAGCAAAAAAGCTGGGGAAGAATTTAGGAAGGTGGGAAGAGAAGGCGTTATGGTGGCGTGGGGGGCGATGTGGGGAGGCGTTCAGGTGGCGTGGAGGGGCGTAAGGTAGGGGGCGTTCAGGTGGTGTAGGGGGCGCTATGGGACAGCGTCAGGGAGAGCATCTGTGACGAGACGTTGAACTCTTCAGGGGAGCGCTCGGTGGAGGGCTCAGCGATACGCGCCGCTCTGAACAGAGAACAAAAGTCAGAACAAGAGAACATGACATCAAAATAACATTTATTATTAAATAACAACCATGAGATAAAAACAACATGCGATGAACATGCACGCGGGTAACTGCGATACGGACAACAAATTAGCACTGAGAAAAACAAATGACCCATACTGTCCAAATATTGACACATTTTCTTATCCACAGCTTGATCAGAGCGGACGTAGCACTGATGCATCCTTTTTGTCCGGCCAAATAGGGTCAGGATGACTAACCCAATGGTAAAAAGTGCATCACTATTTAGACAAAACTGTTCATTTCTCTGAAAGAGCGAAGCGATTTCCATACGGAAATAAATTCCGCATGGAAATAGAAATTTACGAGGTAGACTCACAAACGAGTAACGAACACTGACTGCAACTATGCGCGTGAAGTTTGATAGATGACAATATGTTAGTGAAGTTTTACCCAGAACTTTGATATTAATTTTGTTTAAAGCAACGGTTGGATGTTAAATTCATTCTAATTCCTCTGATATATGCGTGTAAGTGATCACATATAAAATGTTTTTATGCATGATATCTACAATTAACAGGAATTACTAAGAACTTGTGTTACGGTTCAGTGTTTTAAACCTTCAAGTTTATTCGAATTAAAGCAACGAATGTGCTTTAATGCCTGCCGATGAATTATGTACATAGTGATAAAAATACAAATTGCAATGAATGTGCAATTGTAGGCATTAACAGCTTAGTAATCTGTAGGCATCTTCAAGGAACTACCAATGAAGTAATCATCACAGTATTACCAGTGAAGTAATCATCACAGTATTACCAGTGAAGTAATCATCACAGTATTACAAATGTAGAAATTATCAAGTTAATGCCACATAATATGAACACTAATAATAATAATAATAAAAGCACTCAAAGACTCACGTGAAGCCCATCCTGAGGCTCTCCTTATCGAACTCCTCGAGCTCGCGACTTTGCTTCTCCTGCAGCAGTCTGATCCTCTCATTCTTCTCATGCTCAAAGCGCATGACTTCTTGTTGCATTTTCTGCTTGAGTGAAGCATTACGCATGGCCACGCGTTCCTCCAGCTCACGACGTTCACGCAGACGTAAAGCTTCAGCAGCCTGACGGTTACGTCGCTGATATTCCGTGAGAACCTCGAGTTCGTGGCTTAACTTCTCCGTGGTTTGCTCCTGCTCCACCACCTGCACAATAAATTAATAACATTAGTGATGTGCACACGAATTTTGGAACTTGTGTGGGTCATCCTGACACAGTTTGGCCCGGTGAAAGGGCGTTCTGCTCCTGCTCCACTACCTGCACTTGCATAGATTAATAAGATTAATATTAATTTATGCCAATATTATCAATATTAAAATTATTACTTATTAATATTATTGATATTAATTTAAACGACTAATTAAATTTAGTCATGAATTAATATGATTAGTAATATGCAATATGAATTCTTTATAATTAATGAGATTAGTGATATGCACATTTTTTCTGAAACTTGTGTGGGTCATCCTGACACAGTTAGGCTCGGCTAAAGGGCGTATTAGTGTTAGATCCGCTCTATGCTCATATAATGAATAAGGAAGTGTCACAATTTGGTCAATATGGTCCATCCGTATCATTGAGTGTGCAAACAACCACAAAAATGTTATTAAAGAAGAACAGGCTTGAATAATTTAATTATAATTAGACTCTAATTCATATACAATTATCTAAAGCACAAAATTTATTCTACTTAATATGTTAGGCCTTTGGTTGAACGAATGTTTTGTAAAAAGAAGATCGAGTTATTCTCGTGACCAAGTCCTCGGCAATGTTTCGTGTTTAGTAGCATTAGTACTATAGGTTTCTACTATCTGGGACCATGACCCACTTTACCACCATGACCCACCTGACTCTGGCGTGGTACCATGACCCACTTTACAGCCTTGACTTAACTGGCTCTGGTGTGGTACCATGACCCACTTTACAGCCTTGACTCACCTGACTTTCGTCCAGTTTAAGTGACTGCTGTTGCAACATCTCAGCGATGCTCTGCTCGTACTGGTCGGCCAGCATAGCCAGCTTGCGGCGCTGGTCTTCCTTGACGCGCTTCAGGACAGCGCGGTGCTCCTCGCGGGGCGTCTTCGCCAGCAGCTGAAAATAATGGTAAAATTAAATTAATTAATAAAGTGCTACTGTGATACAAAATAAAATGCTTCTGTAATTAAAAAGTAATAGGTAAAGTTGTCTTTTAATAACTGAAAAGCTACCTTTGCGGCGTCTTCGCCAGCAGCTGACGGCAATATAACAACAAAATTAAATAAATTTATTAATAAAGTACTACTGTGATGTAAAATAAAATGCTCCTGCAATTAAAATTTATTAATAATATTTAAATATTATTATCCCTTTCAATAAATGAACTGCTACCTTCGCGGGGCGTCTTGGCCAGTAGATGACGGCAAAATAGCAGCAAAATTAAAAAATTAAGTAATAAAGTGCTACTGTGATATAAAATAAAATGCTGCAGTAATTACAAAGTAATAAATAGAGTTGTCTTTCAATAAATGAAGTGCTACCTTTGCGGGGTTTTTGGCAGCAGCTAATGGCAGAAGTAACTGGCGTCAGAATAACGGCAAATAATTATAAATATTCAATAATATAAGTGAATAATCCCATCAAAATGGAGTGCATTAAATTTACGATAGAAGTTATTAACTTATATCAATCATGATTATTAGGTATCATAATATATTGCCGATGCTAAATTTCCGATAAATGATATACAATTATATTAGTATTATTATTATATTTTATAATATATTACTGATGATACCTGCTGCTTGTACTCCTTGTACTGCTGCCGCTGGATGTTGATCGTGTCGCGGAACTGGCGGCGGATCTCAATTTCTTTTTGCTGCGAAAAATTTAAATATCGTTGCAAAAAAATCATTGTTTATATACAACAAATCGTCGACATCATTAGAAGATATAATTAGTTTGCAGGACAACAGCTAATGTTTTGTACTGTTAAGCTCATTATAAAGGCAATATATCAAACGGATGAAATTCGAGCGCAATCGTACATATTTTTTATTTATTTTTCCCCCAACAATAGAATGTTGACATACATAATAACAAACTAAGAATTGCACCAAGCTAAATGTTGACATAATCCACATAAAGGTACAAACATTTAACATGAGTTTTTATATCAACACTATTCATTATCACAAACCTTTTCTACAACAAATATCAAGTTTCTCAGGTGATATTTTACACGGTAATATTCTGTTTATTACACATAAAAATACAACATTCTACACGGCAACACACTGTATAAATTCTACACAGATCAAGAAGCAGTCTCACCTTGAGACTCTTAGGCTGCTGCTTCTGCTGCATCGCATGCTTCTTATGAAGCTCCTTCTCGCAGCGCTTCATGTAATCCTTCTGACTCGTCGTCTCTGCGTTGTGTTGTCGTGTCATCTGTTACAAACACAAGCACTTTGTTCACACAGGAGTACACATAATGATACACAACATACGTCACACATGATATACACAACATATAGTAGAACAACAGGATTTAAAATGACAAAAAGCTTCCAAGTAAATGTCCATATAAGCTAAAAAGCTTCACAGGTTTTGCAGCTAACGAAACTGATTTTGCATCTCACGATCCGTTAAAAACTGCCTGACTATTTTACCACAGCATCAAAATTATTGAAAAATTATTAAATTTGACCCATGAATTGATTTTCGACCAATGTACCACAGTAATAAAATAAATTTTTAATTAATTTCAGATTTTCGTTTTATTCTTCTCCTTTTTCCTATATTTTGAAAATGAAAAAAAATACATACATTCAACTGATGAAACTTTATCCCGATAGCAGGTAAATAGTATTTATTAATCTAATCACCTGTTCTTCTCTAAGCACGTCTGGCAATTATAATACGGTAGTACAAATAATTATATCAGGTAATATTCATAATATAGAAGGGACCTGTTCCTTTTTGAGCATGTCAAGTAATTAATACATAATAATCGAGTCACGAGAGCATGGAAAGTAATTATAATAATACAATTTACTATAACATTCCTAATAAACAAGTCACCTGTCCCTCTCCTTAAGTTTATCAGGTAATTATAATAATATACCTACCGTAAAGTGGGCTGACTTAGACAATTTTTAGCGCTTACCTTTTTAAGATAGGTGCAAATAGCCACATAGTTGTGTAAAATATACATCTTCATTGCACTTGTAGGATATCTGATGATACTTCAAGAGCCATCAACACAAATTTTCTAGGGCAAGAACTTTTTATTATAGGGATTTTTTTTTCTTAATTGTCAAAACGGTTCCAAAAATAGATATATCAAAACGGTTCAAATTAAGTCACCCATTTTACGTTAGGTAATATTCATATGATGTAAATTCCTAATAATATTGAAAATAAAACAAGTCACCCATTTTACGGTAGGTAACACTCTTATAATAAAAGTTCCTAATAATATTGATAATAAAGTAACCTGTTCCTCCTTGAGCATATGAATGGCTTTCTGCTGACAGCACTCACAAAACGGTCCCAAAAAAAATCACAAAACGCTTCAAAAAAATGACAAAACGCTTCAAAACAAGTCACCCTTTATACGGTAATATTCATATGATAAATATTGATAGTAAAGTAACCTGTTCCTCCTTGAGCATATGAATGGCTTTCTGCTGCCGGCACTCGAGCTCCTCTGTGAGCTGCTGGTGGCGGTGCAGCATAGCGTGCGCCGTCTCCAGCTGCTGCTCTCGCCTGCTTAGCTCTTCACGCAGCAGTTCCTGCCCAACATAGCAACACGCGTCACTAATTATGAATAACTTAACAAAATACATACAAAATAGCTGAAAAAACTATGCATTAATAACACTCTCTCGCCTGCTTAGCTCTTCACGCAGCAGCTCCTGCCCAACATATTAGTAATACGCATCAATAATTATTAATAACATAACAAAATCCATACACAATAGCTGAAAAAACTTTGCATTAATAACACACTCATGAAAAAAGCCACCTCGCGCAGCAGTTCCTGTACAACATATTAGCAACACGCATCACAAATTATGAATAACTTGACAAAATTCATACACAATAGCCGAAAAAACTATGCATTGATAACACACATGAAAGAAAAGCCAAAAAGATACATGAACATATTCATGTCAAGCATGAATGCATTAGTAACACGTACCTATACAAGGAAGCCAAAAACAGGGTCGAAATTTCAAAAACTAGTTCCGAGATTGTAACTCCGGCAATGACAGCTTAAAGAATGATAGAAATTATAATTTGGCCATATGTAAAATAATAATTTCTTTGTTCTGTCTTCAGCTTTGAAGTGATTACTTGCTATTCAAACTCAAGTGTCCTGAATTATTTCACTATTCACTACACACCTAACATGTTCACATTCATTCATAGAAAAATGAGAGCCGCAAATGTCATTTGTTTTCGAGTGATATAACACAGCAAGCCTCGGCCTATGACGAACTCATCAACATTCATTTATACATACGGTACTAATCAATGGGAGGAATCCAGCGAAATAATTCACGCATAAACAACCGATCAACTGGATCTCAACGCACACTTAGAAACTTCATAACTGTACACTGGACAGTACTGTGGACAGTACACTGAACTGTACAAGAGCTTTCATTTGGAAAAATTTAGCGACATGTTGACATTACTTTTGTACCTATTATTAGAAAGCTAGTGAAACTAAACTCTAAGGAAGTTCAAAATAAAAATAATATACTTTAGAATCAAACTCGTGAATAAAGATGAGATTTTGACACTACTCTTGTACCTTACCTATTATTAGAATGCTAGTGAAACTAGAATCTAAGGAAGTTTAAAATAAAAAAGACATACTTTAGAATCAAAGTGAAGAATAGACATAAGATAGGCACCTGTTCCCTAGCACAACAGCCTCGACAACAAGTAGGACAACAAGCCTCGTCGGACAGACGGACGGACGGACATGACGAGCACAATAGCATCTTTTTTCCAAAAATGAAAAAATGCACTAAAAAAACATACTTTAGAACCAAACTCGTGAATAAAAATTAAATATTCACCTGTTCCCTAGCGAAGTATGACAGCAAGCCTCGTCGTCGGCACTTGCGTGTCTCCAGGTTGAGGTACTCCGCCTGCCGCACCTGCAGGCGCGTCATCTCGTCCTGCTCGGTCGCCTTCAGGCCGTCCCGATGCGCCCTGATAACAGAAAATAATTTTTATTGTTGAAAAATCTATGTATTAATAAAAACAAATAAAAATAATAGAAAAATCTATTACTAATAAAATAATTTTGTATAAGTACAGTAGAACATACGTTATCAAGGTGCAAAATAAATAATATGAAAGATACGCCAGTTTTCCGGCAAGGTCAAAAAATGTATTGATTTATGGGTGATGTGAAGAGATTATTCGTATTCGGGAAGGTTTTCTATCCAAAGCAATAGGGAGAAATACGTACAGTTTCCAATAAATATATAGAATTGCAATATATTACTTTTAACAATTATTCCTTTTTTAGAGTATGACCAGATTTGAACAAAATAGCAAATATCATGTCGTTTGATTTGACAGGATGAAAAAATTTATACTAACTGCAAGGTGGCCTCTTTTTGTTTTTTAGAGGCATCATGGTTGGCGATATCTCTCTTCCATTTCTCCATATTTTCTTTAAAGTGTTTCTTGTATTGCTGCTGGAAGTTCTTGAACTCAGTCGCGTGTCGGTTAGTGATGTCAGCCTGCAGCCTCTTAACCACCACGGAGCAACTGTCCAGTTTCTTCTCGCTCTCTTTTTCGTGTTTCTGATGATTAATATAACCAGTTATATTGTTATTATTATTATTATGATATTATTTAGGTTTCTGATGTATAATATAACCAGTTATATTGTTATTATTATGTTATTTATGTTTCTGATATATAATATAACCAGTTATATTGTTACTATATTATTTATTATGGTTATAAATAACTCTCTTTCTGATGCATAATATTTACCAGTTATATTTATATTATATTATTTATCATAGTTATAACACAGTAACAACAGAGAAATACATTAATCTACATAACATAGAGCGCTGGAAATGACGTTTAGATGTAACATGCGAATGAATGACATTTTTCTTCTCTCAAAGTTCTAGGAGCTAAGAAGCAATGAAATTTAGGAAATGGCAAACGAGAGATTTATTTTCAAAAAATTGCATTTTATAATTTGTTCCCTTTATTCACATAATAAGTATATTTCCAGCATACACAATTAAGTATAGACTTACAAGTCGCAGCTTCTCGAGCTCCTTGCTGAACTGTACAAGCAGTGCGTCGTACTCCTTATCCAGCATAAGCTTGTGTGCCTCCATCTCCACGCGACACCGCTCCTCCAGCTGCACGTTTAAATGTTTTTGTTAAGTTAACAAATTTACAAACGTTTTTGTCGTGTGAAACAAATTCAAGTAACAAATTCAAGTCACAAAACGTTTTTGTCACGTTACAAATTCCAAGTCGAAAAACGTTTACGTCGCCTTACACAATTCTAAGTGACAAAACGTTTGCGTCAAGTTACCCGATTCCAGGTCACAAAACGTTTGCGTCAAGTTACCCAATTCCAAGTCACAAAACGTTTACGTCGAGTTATACAATTCCAAGTCACAAAACGTTCACGTCAAGTTACCCAATTCCAAGTCATAAAACGTTTACGTCAAGTTACCCAATTCCAAGTCACAAAACGTTCACGTCGCGTTACACAATTCCAAGTCACAAAACGTTCACGTCGTGTTACGCAATTCCAAGTCACAAAACGTTCACGTCGTGTTACACAATTCCAAGTCACAAAACGTTCACGTCGGGTTACGCAATTCCAAGTCACAAAACGTTCACATCGGGTTACACAATTCCAAGTCACAAAACGTTCACGTCGCGTTACACAATTCCAAGTCACAAAACGTTTACGTCATGTTACCTAATTCCAAGCCAGAGAAAGATTAAATTATGTTATCCACTTCACAAATCTTTTCACAAGGAAAATGTATTTCAGATGATAAGCTTGCTATAAACATAGAAAGACAAGTAAGCTACCACCCAAGAAAATCTATTGATTTAAATACATTAGGAAAGTGCATGAATTTGGCAAGGACGTTCACAGCCAGCTCGAGTTAAATGAACAATCGAGAAATGCATACGAGACCGCAACTTCAATATTAAATAATCAAGGCGAGATACTTTCCCTCACTTATATAGCAACTAGAACTTCAGGGATACACGCGATAAAAATGATTGATTCAATACACATTAGATTATTTACGTTCTCATTAAAATAAAACAATATGTTGGTAGTTTGCAGAGAAGTAAACTATCAAGCATAAGTCACCCTAAGTTGAGCTCGTCTATGAAAGGAGTAACTAATTTTGCAGATAGGGTTGATACTTGGCCGTGGGGTTAATCCTTTTCCCCGTGAGGTCAATACTTCCCCGTGTGGTTAATACTTCCCCATGGGGTTAATACTTTCCCGTGGGGTTAATACTTTCCCGTGGGGTTAATACTTTCCCGTGGGGTTAATACTTTCCCGTGGGGTTAATACTTTCCCGAGGGATTAATCCTTAGCCCATGGGGTTAATAATTTTCCCCATAGGGCTGATTATATATCTTCACCGTGGGGTTAGTCATTTTCCTCATGGGTTTAATTATTTTCCCCATAGGGTTGTACAAAGTCTTCAAAAAAGTAAACTATCACGCATTAGTGATGTCAATATCTAATATATTTAATTAATTAAAGTTAATATAATATTAATGAGTTAATAAAACAATTATTCACCTTGAGTTGAGCTCGCTGATGTTCCCGCCTGATGCGCTTGTAGCCTGACAGAGCATCACCAATGTCGCCAGGCTGGTGGTCTTTGTTCTGCTTGCTGACGATGGACGTCGTACGTAGAGTCTCGAAGTTACTTCTACCTTCCCTACCTCCTCCTCCTGCTGCTGCTCCTGCTGATGTACCACCTTCGGCGCCTCCCTGTATAGCTCCAACACCTCCACCTGCCTGCTAACATACATGGTTGTTTATTAGAAATTATTTTAATTATGTTTTGATAACTTGACAGAGTAATAAGATACCGTAGTCTAAAGTAAATTTATGAGATGGACATTACGATAAATACGTAATGACCTTATGCCACAATCGATTGTAATTACTGAAATATATGAGCAATCAGGGACAAAAGTTCGCTCATTTGCAAAATTTACAAAAAATAAGTAGAATAAAATCAGTCGGAGTTATATATATATATATAAAAACAAGTTTAAAAGCTCCAACAAATTAAAAAGAAATTGTCCGCCTTTTCCCTCAAGCGAATTTCCTGCAATAGCTCGTGTTGATGCAATCGAGTTAGGTTATATCGTAGCTAAACCCCATGGAATTAATACGAAAAGATCTGCCAACTTTATCAGAAACTGTTAAGAATAGTAATGAACGTTTATGAACATGGATTATAAAGACAACATGTCACAAGAAGGAGAAAAAGCAGACACTCGATTCCTATAAGAAATCAGGATATGAAATTATAGATAAAAAAATAAGAGGAAAAACCGAAAAAGACTGATAAAATTCAACCAACCACCCAAAAAAATTAGTTTGTTAAAAAAAGGGAGAACTCAGGAATAAAAGAAAGGATGATGAAGAATCAACCAAGCAATTAATAACATGGAAAGCCACATGGATAGAAGAAGCGCCATATATCTGCGAAAATTACGCTACGTTGATCAGTCCAGCGGAAAATGTCATCCAAGCTTCAAACATAAATTGCTTTTAGTCTCACAAATTCATTGACAAAAATGCGTAGCGTTTCCAAAGAACAACAGCTTTTATATTTACTACAAGCGAAATGAACGTGCATTGATATTCCAATCAATATTTACGAATGATTCACGTACAGAAGAGGCAATAATCATGACCCGGGATGGTGATAATTAAAAGCAATAACTCGATTGTAAAGCACGCTGAAATTGACCCCGTGACAATAAACTCGATGGTATATATACATTTGAATTACTGATAAATGTGAATACCTGAAATAAATCAAATAATCAAAATAATTAAATCAATTAGGGTCCTGGGCGTACGAGTCTATATACTTAGTGCGTATCAAGAAAAGATTTTGTATGAAAATATCAAGCTTATTGACAAAATCTAGATCTTAAATGCGCGCATTCATTGAACCGCACTTCCTTCAACACCCACGTTAATATAATCAAAAATGTATGTATATAAAATTGCAGGGACAACATGTAAAGTGACCATTAACTCAATAAGACATTAGTTATAAATGAACATGACGTGGATGGGGTAACTGGAAGCGTAAAGCAATTCCCATGATCTTTCCTCGCAAGCAATTTTCAAAATATTTATCGTAATGGAATCACAAAAAAAAAATACCGGAAACGAGATATCGGGAACTGACCTCGTACCTTCTCCTATTTAGGCTTATCCTCAGAGAGTGAAACTGTAAATGAGAAATAAAATTGATTCGAAAATAACGCCAAAGAAAACATGTTAAATCAAAATAAAGAGAAAAATTAAATTAAAATAGTTTATTTTTTTATGTCTACCATCTTTTTATTAAACGTGTTTTATATCACTTAATCTAGTACCACATATCCCTAGACGAAGATTGAAGAGTTTCAACGCGATGAATTTGAACGCGCAACTGAACTATATACAATATAAAATACATCTTATCTCAATATAAGCTGAAAGGCTTCATGGAACGACTAGACCGCGTTTGTCAAAAATTCTGCAATATATTTTATTCCAGGGGTATAATCTGAATCGCCCTCTTTTCTTGTACGTTCTAGAAAGTCGACTCAATGTATGTAAGAATTGTAGTTCTATTTGCCCTTAATGGAATCGTACGTTGTTAACGCTCAAAGTCGAATAAGAATACTTGTCAAAATAATTCAGAAATTGGATGTAATTAAGATAATTTAAAGGTCCTGACAAAAGAAATTATTTTATGGTAGTAAATTAAACAGAAAATTACTAAGTACCATTGCTAGTCAAGAAAACTGGATTCAGAGAATAAATAATTGCGAAAAATAATTCTAATTCAACGACAATTTTGAGAAAGACGACCTGCTACTAAGACAAACCCATGGGGAAAAATATATCCTGCAGGAATTTAATATTTTTCATTTAGGATTTAAACTTGAGGTCGGAAAAAAATTGTTCAGCGCGCATAAAAAAATTTTAGTTTCAAGTTTTGTTAACGTAGCAACTTAGCAGTCATGTATAGCAAGTTCATGTATATAGGGAAAATATATATCCCATGCTTTTTCACGATATTTAAAAAAAACAGCTATTATATGAAACGTGCGCGAAAGCATATATAGTATATATACTATCAATGATGCCATATTAATATACCATATTAGTATATTGATAAAGATAATAATAATAACGAAAATAATGTACTAAGAAGGCGTCAAGCCGTGGCAAGAACAATTTCGTTCCAATGTGCAGTTTGTGCGCACAAATTGGAACCTGTCGCACAAAAGTTTAATATAAAGTTGCTTAAATGTATAGTTTAGATTAATAAGGTAAGTAAAGAGAGGCACTTAAGCAATTAGATACTCATGGCAGAAGTGGTGATGGTGAGAAGTGATGATGTTAGTGAGAGTATTTAGCGTGTCAACACCAGCAGCACCAGCACCAGTAGCAGCGGCAGCAGAAGTAGTGTCGGGGCGGTATAGCACTTTTCACTAGCACTATATAGTTCACTATCAATGGTAAAGTCGGGAGGCATTCCTTATAAAGTCTCAAGCCATAGCACTTGCAGCAGCGTGATGATTATAGCCCGAAGAAACTCAAAGGGATATTCTCAGCTTTTAGAGCCTAGAGGCACAATGTCCAGTGATTGCCGTCGAAATTATTTAAGAATTTGGAGACGTGAGACACAATGTCCAGTGAAATCGGTGGAAACCATAAGACTTTTAGGACCGAAAGATATAGTGTACAATGATATCAATGGAAATCATTGAGATTTTGTTTTGAAACACAATGTCCAATAATATCCGATGAAACCATTGTATGTACACTGGCTCTGATATCATTATTAAAAGAATGATTCAGTGATTATGATTCTAGCTTTGAAAGGCAGCGGACAAGTGCAAAAACGCGAGCTTAAACCAACTCGAGAAGCTGAGAAATGAAAACACGAAGAACAAGAGCAAGTGGATATACAAGAAGAGTTTTAGATTGTTTTGTTTTCACATGAACTGAATTGAAGTTAAGTAATATAATGAAGCTTGTAGAGCCATTGGAATGAAATGAATACGACTATTTTTTGTAATTATTGGCGAGGAAACAAGAGTAGAAGAGGGACGAAGAAGAGGGGCACACGAGGAGGGAGAGCTGAGAGGGGCACAGGAGGGGAGAGAGCTGAGAGGGGCACAGGAGGAGGGAGAGAGGCGAAGAGGGGCATAAGAGGGAGAGGGGCGCAGGAGAGGGACTCAGGAGGAGAGAGAGGGACGTAGTAGAGGGGCACAGGAGGAGAGAGAGGGGCGCAAAAGAGGGGCACAGGAGGAGGGAGAGGGGCGCAGGAGAGGGACACATGAGGAGGGAGAGGAGCGAAGAGGGGCACAGGAGGAGGGAGAGGCGGAAAGTATGACAAGTCAAGCAGTTGCCAAGCATCACAATAATAATTAATAATAATGATAATTGACAATCATCACATTTAAGGTGGTGACAAGTGATGCAAAATATAGTCTATCATTATTAAATTTAATGATATTAGCATTTTTTTCGTACAATTCGTATGTGAATGTTGAGATTAGGATTTTTTAAAATTACAACTGTTTTGAAGTTTGTGAGAGGCAAATATATTACAAGAAACGATTTCGTCGATTCAATTGAAACATACGAACGATTTGCAATGCGTGGCTAAACGCCTAAAATATAGATTTTATAGAGAAAAAACAGATAGAATAGATAGAAAAAAAGGAAATAGAAAAGATGGAATATTGGAAGCACAAGCAGCAACAAGCAAGGAAACAAGAGTTATGATGACACCGCATAATAACTGAGATCGTTGCTATGGGGAACGTAATAGGAAACAGGTTGTCGCAGCAAGGCTATCGGGATTTTGACGACATATGCAGAAAAACGATAAGGGCAATGTGTGAAGTATGCTTGATAACGAACGTGTCCCGGAATGAGTGAAAATTCGAAAATTATCCGGTCAAAGAATGAAATCTGAGTATTAAATAAATATTTTTCGGCCAAGCGATCAGCTAACAAATTAAAAATCGTGATAAATCTAATGCAAGGCCAACAATATCTTCTGATTAAACCTATAATCCCGTCATTACACTACTTCTATGGCTTTCCATTAAAAAACAAAGTAAAGTTGCATTGAACACTAATTGTAGTATGTAATGCATATGTAAACGAAGGGGCTTGATGTTTCGTTAAAATCATTGTTTTGAGATCAGAAAGATATTTTCACATGTGCATCTTGAGAAAGTTTGTTATACGTAACGTACAATGTTTGTTATATAGCATGTCGTAGTGATGAGCAATATAGCATTATTACATGCTATAGAGCATAAATGCATGGAAAACATGCATGCGTGACACAAATATGAGTAGCGATGCAAGTACGTATACAAGTTCCATAAGACAGATCGTACAAACATTAACTATAGAAACGATTAAAGTTTTCGTATGAGAACGTTTCAGCTAATCTCTAACATAGCAACAATAATGATTCAGTAAGAGCGTTGATTTACACAGAACTTGTGTGCGTGTTAATTATTTGTCACAGAATGTGTTGTTTAAAAAATGTGTTGTTTAAAGAAAAGCTTTTAACTTTGTGGAACTTTTCATCTCAGGTCCATGTACATGGACCTGAGATTGAAACATGGAAAATTAGACTGTCTGAATCGCAGATTTAACAAGGATTTAAAAGCAAATAATATTCACATCATCTTCATCATATTCACCATATCTTCATCAAGAATGTTTCGGAGACCATCTCCAACCTAAAATAAAAAATTGTAAATTTTCAACTGTGGCCAACATCAACGCAAGGAAAACAAAAGAAAGTTATGAAGAGTTGCTTCTCAAAACTCAAAATATGATTAGTATTTAAAGAGAGTTATGTTGTTAAATACATGAAAATACGCAAGTGTTAGTATCCACACACAAGATAACAAAAAATAAAAGGAGTTAGTACCAGCGAGCAACAACCAACTTCCGGTTAGAGATAACTGGGCAATTGCGAGTTTTTAATTAAGAATATCAATTTTAAATTAAAAAAATACGTTGGTTTGAATGAAATTAAGAAAAATATCAAAGTATGTACGTATGTAGTAACAAGAATCGAATGAGACTTTGTCCAAATAGCGATGCACTTTTTGCCCAGGGTGGGTCATCCTGACCTAAATTTGTACTGCAAAGGACGTATCAGTGCCATGTCCGCTCTCTGTATATGCTGTGGGTAAGAAAGTGGGTCTCTACTTGGACAATATGACCCATTCTTTCTCCTGAGTGAATAGAAACACGGAATGATGGTAAGGCAATGAAAAGAAAAAGCAGAGCGAGAGAAGCGAGGAAACAAGAGATGAAGTAGAGAGGGCAAGAGATGAAGAGAGGGCAACATCACAAACACTGTTAGCACGCTCTTCTAAATAAACATATCTTTACACACAACACACAGTTACTCACACAACCTACACAGTTACTCATACAACCTACAGTTACTCACAACCTACACAGTTACTTACACAACCAACACAGTTACTTACACAACCAACACAGTTACTCACACAACCTACACGGTTACTCACACAACCAACACAGTTACTCACACAACCTACACAGTTACTCACACAACCTACACAGTTACTCACACAACCTACACAGTTACTCACACAACCTACACAGTTACTAACACAGTTACTCACACAACCAACACAGTTACTCACACAACCTACAGTTACTCACACAACCTACACAGCTACTCACACAACACTCACATGCCTCACAAGCCCCGCCCCCCACCGCCCCCCTACCCTGAGGAACCGACGCGCTTTGACGGACCGCACGGACCCCCCGGGGGGCCTGGGGGTCGCCGTCCCCTCTGCTGCCGCAGCTGCTTGCTGCTGCTGCTGCTGGTGGTGGTGGTGATGCTGGTGATGGTGGTTAAGGGGAAGAGTGGGGAGATTATCCTCGAGGAGGGAAGGGGTGGAGGAGTGGGGGGAATTAGCCCCTAGGGTGCTCTCGAGGACCACGTCGGGGGCGGGTGAGGGGTGCATCAGGCCTCCCCCAACCCCGCGGTCTGAGGATAAACTCTGGGTCTCATCGAAGTCTTCGTCCCCACCCATAATTCTGTGGTCCCCCCCACCATCCGAGAGATGTGGGGAAGATGAAGAAGATGTTTGGGGCTGCAGCAAATGATGTTGCTGCAGCTGGAAGTGTTTGTGTGGGTGATGGTGGTGATGGTGATGTTGTGACACGTTGTGCTGGTGCTGTAAATTTGTTTCTAGCCCGTATCCGCTAGCTTGTTGGTGATGATGGTGATGGTGGTTACTGGTAACGGGAGATGCTGAGGGTATGTTTCTAGAGCTATCATTACTGTTACTAATACTACGTTGGTCTTGGTGATGATGATGGTGATGATGGTGAGATCTGTGTGGCGGGATGGGAGTAGAACTACTGACTGATGATGGTGCGATATTGTCATTGTGATTCAGACCTCCGTAATTGTTATATACCGTGGGGCTGGGATGTTGGTGATGGTAATGAGGGTGATGGTGGTGTAGGTGGTGGTGATGTAGGCTGCTGGTGGATGATGACTGAGAGGAGTGACTGACCCCGGCCGTGGAGTGAACGCTTTGTTCTGAAGTGATGCTGTTGCTCTTGCTGCTGTCGCCGCCTGCTGTCTCTTCTTCAGCTGAGTCTGGGGATAGTTCAATTATTTCAATATGTTAAATTCAATTATTCCAATAATTTAAATTGAAACATCAGTAAAATTACCTTCTTGCTGCCAGAAAAATTTCTGATAATTGGGACAAAATTGCGAGCTATCGTGGCCAGCTGTCTTTTCTTTGGCTGAGTCTGAGACGATAGTTCAATTATTCCCGTAGAAATATGACTAGCTTCACATCTTCAAATGTTAGGGCTAAATTTGGTGCTATCGTCCACCTGCAGTCATGGCAATTGATTCAGATTCAACTTGGAAAAAAATAAGACAGCACAACTAGTTTATAAAATATTAATTTCCACAACAGTTGCTTACCTAACAAGCTTATTATAACGTCACTAAACCATTGGACACTAGATTCTCTTCCTCTGATAAAATGACTTTAAAAACCGCCTGTCGTCAGTGACATATACCGTAAGTCGTAACTCATTTGAAGCTAGGGATACGAGTGGAACTCGAAGTGCTGGAGTCTTTCTTGTCATTATTATTTTGAACTTAAAACATAAACTATTTTAATGATGGGGCTCATTCTGGAATTATATACAAGTGACATGGAATCATTTGCACAATCTCCACTAACTTATTATAATTAATGATTAGGAGGTTTGATAGACCTATGGTTACATTGTCGACGTATTCCTGGTTTTCAATGTCAAGGAGCAAAAACTTTTCAACGACTTTACTGAAAATGGCATAACCTTTAAACTTCGTAGATACTTTTTCTCATTTTTATGAAATCATTTGTTAATGATTTCGAGGTTAGACTGACTATGGTAATATTGTCAACATCGGATTGGCTTTCTGTAATCTGTATTAAAAAGCAAGATTTATTAAATATTCTTTTAGTAGAGATGATTGAATATGAGATAACCTATAATCTTTTCGTTTTTACGAAATCATCATTAAAATTGTAGAGATTACACTCACTTACGGTAACATTGTCAACATAGGCTTGACTTTCAGTATCATAGAGCAAGATTTTCTTCATCTTCCTGTAGTTGAAATGATCAAACATGGCAACCTAAAAACCTTTTGTTTTTACGAAATCATCATTAATGTTCTAGAGATTACACTCACCTATGGTGACATTGTCGACATCAGCTTGACTTTCAGTATCATAGAGCAAGATTTTCTTCATCTTCCTGTAGTTGAGATGATCAAACTCCCGCACCGCCTTCTTGGTGCGGGCGATCAGGTCCAGGATGATGTGGGACGAACGGTGCCGGTGTATGAACTCGTGCTGTAAATAACGATTTATTTAGCAATATTCAAATAACAATTTCTTCAACAATATTACCCACAGAGCAGTCATGACGGATTGTAACTAGCAATTTCATCACAGCGGTTTTGAGCTTTCGCTGCAAATGATAATCGATAATCTCTCTAGCAAAACCAAAGTTGCATCCATCACATGGACATTTCAGTCATGGTTTTCGGCTGGATATTGGATTGCTGTTTCAGCATTGGGTGCAAAATTTCAATAAACTCAGCTTTGGGTTCATTATTTCAATAAATATCTAAAATATTTGGGAAAGCAGAGGCTTAGTTAGAAACTAGACCAGGCTTAGCAGACGGCAAACCAACTCTTGAGCATCAAAAGCGTCTATAGTAGATGCGAAGGTAGCTTGGTGGCCACAAGGTGATCATGCAAAAAAACTCTTTCCTTCATAAATTCACAAAAATCGCTACGAATTGATTACAATTAGAATTCAAGACAAAAATACGCCATAGTGGCATATTAATACTAATCAAATAATCAATAAATATAAGTAATAATGGATTCCATACTTCTTACAGCAAATAATAAGAATAAATAAATCTCACGGATAGAAGTCGCGCAGAAGTTGGTCTGTCAGGAGGAGACTTCTGCAGACAAGACTCGACAAACTGCTGGAAGTCTCGGGACCATTCAGCGGATTGCAGCTTCGGTGGGTCGTTCTGCGCGATGTGGTAGAGCGCACTCATAGCATTCATGTTGAAGTAGGGCGGCTTGCGCTCTGCTAGTTCAATGCATGTGATGCCTAGTGACCAAACATCCACCTGCAACGTACAAACAAGGATAAGTGATGCCCAGTTTGATGAATTTTATGCCTAATGACCAATTCATGTATATAAGCAACAATAAAGTTGCTCAAGTTAGAGGGGGAAACTTTGTAGGCTCTCGATGTAATATCAACAATTGTAAGATTTGGCTTACATTTTGGGAAGAAATTGTAAATAATTTCAAAATTTTCTACATCAACCAAAGTGGAAGTGGTAGTAATACCTAATTATGTGTAGAAATTGTCACTTTATAAAAAGTTAACACGGGAAATTCCGATAAACTTTTAGATGGCTGCATTTTAAATATCATTCGCGAAGCCTGAATCGAATATCTCTATAGGAGCACTTATTTTCATTTGTAAATTTGTTTGAAAATGTATTCATTTCATGAAGAGAAATGAACTGATTCAGATCAGAGAAGAGATCAGAGAAAAGTTAATGGGTCATATTGCCCAAATAGTGACACCTTCTGTACGTAGCACTGATACATTATTTTTCTAGGCAAAACTGGGTCAAGATGGCCCACACATGACATGGGCAATATGTACATCACACTTTGGACAAATTTCTTATATTTTCTAAGTAGCAAAGCACTGACCTTGCCATCATACTGCCCCTCATCCATAGCCAGGATGACCTCAGGCGCCATCCAGTAAGGGGTGCCCACGAAGCTGTTGGCTGGTGAGTTGATACTTGCACTGCCGAAGTCCGCTGTAACAACAGGTCATGCATGATAACTTTAGCTTGTAATTCTAGTAAATTTTGTATCTACTTTGGCTTATGATACAAGCTAGTGTCAAGTTTGCTTGTATAGTCAAGTTTGCTAGTGTCAAGTTTGCCGCAGTAAGAATAGTTCAAGCATCATAACATAGCAAATAATGCTTTTAGCCTTTAGCTTTTCCCGTAGATAGGTATTAATATAAATCAGGTTTTCACGTCAGATATACATCTTGACAGAGCTGTTATTATTATCACAGATATTTGTATATATCTTATTTATAAGTAATATATCCAGCTTAACGGTGCCGTCCTTATATAGATTAAATTAAATATTGTAATTACATAATACCCAGCTTGAGCATTCAATTTTCTTGGACATTCTTATCTATCATATGTTTAAGTTACACACCCAGTTCGACAGCTAAATTCTCATATATATCACTGTATATTATGTTATATATTCAATAGACCTACCCAGTTTGACAGCTCAATTCTCATATATCACTGTACATCATGTTAATTATTCAATTAACCTACCCAGTTTGACAGCTCAATTCTCATATATATCACTGTACATCATGTTATATATTCAATAGACCTACCCAGTTTGACAGCTCAATTCTCATATATATATCACTGTACATCATGTTATATATTCAAAAGACCTACCCAGTTTGACAGTGCCGTTCTCAGTAAGCAGCACATTGCCAGCCTTAATATCCCTGTGTATCTTAGAGAGCGAGTGCAGGTAAGCTAGCCCCTGCAGACAGCCTTCACATATACCGCTGATCTCCTCCTCTCGTAGAGGTTGTCTGTGCACTTCTATGATGTCCGAGGCTGACCCTAGGCAGTACTCCATCACCAGCTGTCGGGGGAGGGGGGGGGTCATTAACTAGAAACATGCCAATTAGTTAATCGAACTGATGTCCGAGGCTGATCCTAGGCAGTACTCCATCACCAGCTGTCGGGATAGGGGGTCATTAACTAGTAACATACAAACTAGTTAATGGAACAAAGAGGGTAGTTACGTATTAACCAGATGCCTCAACAAGAGAACTAGTTACATACGAACCAGCTGCTGGCTGGAACATGGATAACTATTAGTGTACTAACTATCTGCCAGAAAAAGGGAACTAGTAGAAGGTTGGTAGTTATTCACTTTATTGTAGATAATAGTGTACAACATTGGTGTACATTGTACATTGGCATAAAATTGGATTAGGTAGATTGTACATTGATGATACCAATGTACCACATTTGATTCCCATTGACATCACAGTACATTAGTGTACATTGTCAGTACACTTGTGATACCAATGTACTATATACAGTCCTCGTTGATGACATCACAACCTAGAAGAGCATCTTACCCATACAGTGTTGTCTCTGAGGTAGCAGCCTCTGTAGTTGACAGTGTTGGGATGGCGCAGCGAGCGAAGAAATTTTATCTCCTTCAAAATGTCTTGCCATTTTTCTAAACTCTGCTTGCCACTGTATGACATCTTCTTAATTGCAACCACCTAGGGAAAAAGTCCATACACTGAGCTTAGATCTGTAACCATTGAAATATCGACAGTATATTGAAAAAGCATATATACATGTATTACCCCATTTTAGATCCTCAAAAGCATACAATGATTACCGGTATGAATAAATGCAAGGAAAAATATTTTCTTCACAATAAAAATCTGTTTCAACTATTTCAAGACAACAATTAGTATCATTACCTAATTAGTATCTTTACACCTACGTTTTCATTAATCCTTTGGTATCCAGCTTTACATGTTGAATTTTAAAATGAGAATTTTGTTTTACTTATGAAGCTTGTTAATTTAATTTGATAAATATATTGCCAAATAATTTGTCATGTACCATAATATACCTATTCCAGCTGCACTATGACCAGGTAGACATACGGTATACATATGTATGTCACCTGTCTAATTTTTTTCCATGAATAAATTTCAGCAATGTGGTATGGATGCAATGTAGCATTTTGCACTCGCAAGAAAATAGGTTGCTATATAACTTTATGAATGAGCCACTAAAGGGATTAAAGCCGCACCTCTTTGGTCTGCAGATGTCGAGCATAGTACACGGCACCAAAGCTGCCATGCCCAATTTCCCGGAGATCATCGAAGAGCCGTTCAGGATCTTCCCGGTCAAACAGCTCGGCAACCTCAGGGTTGCGGAGATTGCCCGGTCTTGACGAGGCAAGAGCCATGATGAAGCACAGGGCGCTAGCAAGGACACCTTGTACATGAGCAAGCTGTAAGAATAAATAAAATCTTGAATTTTCTTCATTAAAATTGTGTGGATGTACAATCAATTGATTTCAAATAATGGTGAATAAAAATGTAAATTATGCACAACAAATTGTGTATATGACAGTCAATTGGTTTTGAAGTTATTAATTTCAAATCAAGCAGTTGCCCTTTAGAGTCAAAGCAAAAGTTTCATGCCACTTCAGGTTTGTTGAGGCCACTGACAAAATTATATTAAGATAAAAAAATATGAATAAATTCACTGGAAAATCCAATACAAATTATGAATTTCACATTTTTAAGCAACATATACGGTACCACTGAAAGCAATGCAGTATTCAACTGAAATAGATAATGATGCTTTGATTTACTTACCTATTTTACATGGCTCTTAAGCCTGAAAATCAGAATGTAAATTGCACCTCATTAAAATGTGAAGAAATTAATCACAAGTCATGGACAGCAGAAAAAAATCACTTGTACAGTTCAATGCTATCTCATGACCACTCAAAATATAGGTTGCCTCAACTTGTGAACTTTGTGAAGAAAATTTTTATTATTGTAAGTGTGCTATTGAGAATCTTACGAGTTGAGCAAAAATATCACTTCCTTTCTTCAGCAAAAGGCTATAAACAAAGTAGGGTTCTGCCTCAGCAAGGCCCCAGCGGCAAGCCTAAACTTCAACCAATCATGCATTAATAAATTTTGGCCATATTGCTTGTGACAATGCACCTGGAATAGAAAATATTAGAAATTAGTCACATGCATATACTATATTTCACCATGTAATGAAAAAACTTCACAGCACAATTTGTTAACAATCAGATAGGAGAAATTCATGTAGCAAGAATATTGCGGTTTCAAAAAATGATTTGTAAGCCCTAATCACGTCTTGACACGTGGATATGTTAGGCAATTAGGCTCAAAGATAACATTGTTCTAATTGTCTAATAAAAAACTGGCCATTTTAATCAAAATATACTGACTGAAATTCTTAACTAGTACTGTCATTGATACAAAAGTTACTACATGGTCAATTCCAATTATTAGGAATTCTCCTAGATAAATTATCCCCAATCTGAACATGAATATATTTAAACCAAGGGTATGTGACCAGAACAATTGCCACAAATTTCAAATAAACAAGTGCACCAAAATCAAGCCAATTTATCATAGCTAAAAACCCTTGATAGAAGAGCACAATTGATCCTTCAATTACATCACCAGCCAAAAATATGCAACTTAAGAGCTGTGATATTCAAGTGGAATGATTCATTTTCCAATCTTTTCCAAAAGTTGTACCCCATGTACTAGAGTTATTGCAGTAAAATAGATCAAATTGTGACCATTCTGTGTGATAAGAAAATTACTTCATACTGAAATCTTAGGGCTCCAAGGTTATATATGTCTACATTTTTCATCCATTTGAATCCTTTTACCATATTAAGTGCAGCTGTGTCGTATTCAGGGAGTATTTCATACTGCAAGTACGACCCATCACTGGGTCTTGCCACACTCAACAAGTTAATTAATCATGCTGTGTTATGAACATTTAGATAAGAAATATTTCATCCAGCAGAAATCAAAACAGGCACAAAAGCTCTAGTTGCCTCAGTCATGGCTTGGAAAAGTTCATATATCACTAAAATCTCTTGGCTCCTATGTGACATTTTTTGCCAATTTTGGTACCTCACATCTTGATCATACATTTCTGTATGAGAAGATAATCTATCTAGTGAGAATATAATGGCTTCAAACATGTTAAGAAAGCTCTAGTCACAGACAGGATTGAAATTTAGATGTTTCTGGATGAATTTTCTCAGCTTTAAAGCACGATATTTTCCATACATTTTGGATCTGGTGGACTAATCATACACCACTTTTGTTAAAAATTTAATTGGAGATATTTCATCTAGCTGGAATCTTGGGGCTCCAAGAATGGCATGAAAGCTCTAGTTGTGGCTTGTGGAGTATAGGTATATGTTTCTTGCCAGATTACAGCTTGGAAAGTAGATATTATCCATTTGAATCATGGGACCTGACCATTCTGGAAAATTGTTCAAGAGGCCAATTATGACCAAGATAAATGCCTGTGCTTGCAGTCAATTTCACCCATATTAATATCCAATGTCTAATTTCTTTTATAAAAAAATAAGAAAGATGCCACATTTTTATGAGGAATTTTTAAAAATTAAATAATATTAGAACAATAGTTTGTCCCAGTGATTTTTAGACAATTCTGCAAAATATTTCAGATTGGCCAAGAACCTGAGTGGCCAAAGTGGAAAATTAGGCATAAGCCACCCATGAACTGGACAAAAATGCACCAGAATCTGGCTAATTTTACCCATTCCTATGGCCTTCTCCTGATGTTTTCAGTGAAAAAAATGGTCTATTTTCACCTATGATTATTGAAAATCATTTATGAAACTATTGTTTCAATTGCACTTGTAAGAAAATTCTGCCTGATATTCCAAATTAGCCTAGTGGTATTTTTTTGGGTATTTTTCATTTGAATTTTATTCATTTGTCACAGTCATGAGTCATTTATTCAAGTCTTGGAACATTAAAGATCACCAATTTACAGAAGTTTCCTTAAATTTCCGGCAAAAGCCCAGGATGCAAAGTTTGATGGATGCATTGCTCATTTTGGAATTTGTAGAACAAAAACATTGCTGACAGTGCCTAACATTGCTGGCAGTCTTCAAGTCCAAGGTATGTTGCAAAAAACAATTTTCATCAAATTTCTTACAAAATCAACCTTGGTGAGTTTCTCTTCAACATCCCACCCAGGTATTGCAGTAAACAATTGCATTGCAACCAAGTATCTTGGAACCAATTTAACCAGCCATGGCTGGTTAATGGCTTGGCTATGAACATAAAGAGCCATTTATGAGTCACAAACTTATCTACACAATTTATGAGTCACAAACTTATTTACAAAGTCCTGTGCATGAGTTACCTCAAATCTCTAATTTTACCTTAGAAATAGCAAAACTAATATTTTTTTTACTTCAGCGGCAACTGAACACGTGATAATGCAGTCTAACTGCTTGGATGTGACCGCAATTATGCAATCTTCAATGAAACATTTTGGGTTGTCTTGTTATCATGACCTTATGCAGAATATTTTAGCAGGAGCGAACAATGAAGTACTGCAAATTGCAAAAGTTGATAATTTCATTAAATGACAGGTTTTGCAAAATGCAAATTGCAATTTTTTCAATCTATCAAAATACATGAAAATTGACAAATTGACATTAGAGCCACAAGATTCCATCCCTACTGAAATTACATGATATTAAATCTGCAATATTTCAGAAAAAAGTAGAACTTTTTTCAAATCCCAACTAGTATGAGTGTAGTAGCTTCTGTTCTGCAGTCCACTGTGCAGAGAGTGGAGGAATATTGCAAGATCTTTGGCAACGCTTCAGTAAATTTACGCATTCAGAAGATCTTGCCAACACTTTTAGATTGAAATTCTTGCATTTAATATATTTGTCAGTCTTTGGCCAACTATTTAAAAAAAAGTAAGATTTCCAGTATGTTGGATGGATCAGGATGCAGTGAAGCTTGTCAGGAAATCAGTTGTGATGAGTTCCCGCAAAAAAAATGTAAACATCAAGCTTGTGATTACGTAGGGTAAACGCGGTATATTCCGTCACATTTAGGACGCATCGAGAAATGAAAAACTATAAAAAAATAACCGTATGCGTTACTCAAGTTCTGTTTGCTTTATGTGACTCTCAAAACACCGCACTATGTGTCAGCAACAACTAAACATCACAAAATGTTGCCATATTTATTTAAAAGCCTTTAGAATGGAAACCTACCAAATCCCTATATTCCGTCACTGTGTGTGGCAATATTCGGCACGTGGTGAGGCGTATTCCGTCCACGCTTCAAATTCTACTGATACGTAATGCCGTCATCCACGTGTTGAATTCAGTTCGCTGTGTGAGCTGTATTGGAATACAACACGGCTTTGAATTAGAACACTAATGAATATTGAACACTACTTAATTACGCTTTTAATTAACAACTATTAAGCTTTTAATTAAGCAAATTTTAATTTTTGTACACAGCTTGGAACGATCTGTGTGTGACCAAATCAAGTTGTGACGGAATTAGTTTTCATGTGTCTAAATCCATTTCTCAACTTAATCATCTATTAATTTATTTACCACTTGAAATCAGCGAATACAGGTATACTTAAAGGATTCCTAATATATTCACAGACGTATTTAAAAGTCTCAAACCATAATATTCTTCCTATACAAACAGTTATGCACTATTTGGTAGAGCAAGGTAAACTGTCAAATTTGACACATTTTTCGATGATCTCACTGGGTAGCGTGCATCGTCTCTCTTTGGATCTCAATATTTTCCCACTAGATGGCCAAGACCTAGTGTTTTGGCAGTAGTTTGACACGCAAATGTATGATGTCACCATTTCAACCATCAACAAATGCATGGAATTAAAACAAAGCTTAATATAAAGGAAAAACTAAAGAGGTGGCGGAATTACCCACGATGTCGGAATATACCACGTTTACCCTAGTTGCGGTCACATTAGAGCGGTCAGACTGCATTATCACATGTTCAGTTGACACTTGCTGTACAATCGGACTGTTTATAGGGCAAAATTAGTTATTTGGGGTAACACGTGCATGCAACCTTGTAAATAAGTTTGTGGCTTGTAAATAGTTTTTCATTACTCAGCGTAAATGGCTTTTCATTAAAAATTACCCGGCAACGCTTCTTAAAATTACCCGGCAACGCTTAGGGCTTGAAAACCCATATATTGGCGACGCTGCATTCACCCTCTGCACCCTGATCTGCAGTTAGTGTTGCCATTTTGACAAAGATTTGTGAATATCTGAAATGCGATAATTTCAATCAAAATGTGTCAAGCAGATCTTCTGAAGTTCTGAAGGTGCATATTTTGCTGCTGCCTGCTGAGGCATTGCCAAAGATTTTCAGATGTTCACTCAATTTCTGCACTTGGGAAGTTGGGGGAAAAAAGCCATCCGTTCATTAGCAATTTTCCAAAATTGCAGGTGAAAATGGGCTGTTTCTCTACTGTTGACTGTTGAGTGAATAAATTAGAAAAAAGATATAATAATTTGCAAAATTGGCCTGATTTTTAGGCATTTTTATCTAATTTTCAGGTAGCCTTTGCCCAATTTTCTACTTCTAAAGATCAATGCCTCAAAAGAATGCTGGTGAAATTCAAAATCATGCAACTTGCAAGTGTTGTTTAAATCAATTTGATGATAGCCTAGCTATTCTAAAAGCAGAAATTTCATATCCCAAAAATTGTGGAAAGAGTCAGTTACAAGTCAGACTCAGACATCAATATTTTCCAGTTTGGCACTGTGAATTAGTGCAACTGACAGCTGCTTGACATTTAGGCTAGTAAACCGCTAGTTGACAATCATTCATTCATTGATGGTTCTCAGTTTCAATTTTTCAAATAGGTAGCCTAAGATCAAACTCGGCTTGCTCTAAGTCTATGAAGTAGTATGAACTCAGTTCCAGTGCAACAAATAACAATTGTTCAAGATTAATTCTCTCAAGTGACAATTCAAGTTTCTAATGAAATAACAAACGACCAACACGAATTTCGTGGCACACTTGATTTGTAGAATCTAAAATATCTGCAAACTTTATCGGTGTGTACCTATCACTAATTAGTCATATGTTCGACAAGTTTTTTTACTCGTGTTTAAAAACTCTTCATTATAGTGAGCACAGAGTCTCGCTACTTTACTTTATTCAAACGAGACAGAGCACAAAAAGAAACAACCGGGCTGTTCTTTCACCGAAAGAGTTAATTTACAAAGTTTTGAAAATTTTCGACTGATTACTCGATTTCGTCGGCTTTGATTTGCGCACTTGAATGAAGGTCTTGGCCAAAACGCCCACGATGGATTATCAACATAGCCTAGGAGTGTTGAAATTTATTTCAAGCTTGTCGACAGAGGAAACGCTCACGATAAGAGGTAAATTCGACAGGCTCATCCGCTCTCTCCTCGTTTAGCTCGAATAGCGAAAATGGCGTCGTCTTGCGCATGCGTATAGAAATTATTTGATAAGAATGTACACAATAATTACTCTAACGAGATCCACAAATAGGTAAAAGAGAGGATTCACTGATATTATTCCTACACCTTTCTCAGACGCGACAATGATTCATAGGAAATTCCATTATGAAGAATTCCGTTCACTGATTTGGGCGAGCGATGGTATTGAACTCCATTCACACCAATAAATGCTAGAATCTTATCAGAGCCTTATCTTTTAATGAACACTGCAATATTATCTTTGATAAGTTCTTCTTCAAAAACCACATAAGGATTATGCCGCTTGCATGGAATAAAAAAAATAGATAATTTTTACCAGTTCACTAGAGTTGAATCTAATGAATTATTTTCGGCTTTAGCATTGCCAACTGCCAAATTTAGTAATGAAATTTACAAATCAACTTGGCATTATTGGTCTATAACAAATAACACTCGAAGAAGTTTTACCTTTTTCCTCCCCTATCAACGCCATCAACAAGGCGCTAAACAGCCCAGGCTTAACTTCGGTCTGTTTTCTACTAAAATGGTGTAAACATCGTGCACGTTTGATGATTGTTTCTGATATTCAAGCAGCAATCGCATGGCTGAAATTGCGAAGCAGAAGACGAGAAAGAGAAGACGTGAAGCAGAAGACGTGACACAGAAGACGCGAAGCAGCCGATGTGAAAAAGATTAAGTGAAGCAGAAGACGCGAAATAGAAGACATGAAGCAGAAGACAGGAATCAGAAGAAGCATAACCATTGGGCAGGGTGGTCCAGTGGTTACAGCTACCAAGATTGGCGCAGAGAGGCGCGGGTTCGATCCCAGCTCTGTGCGCCAGTTTCTGGTCAGAATCGGTGAGGAGACCGGGCGGTTAGGCACAGCAGAATTTGAATCAGCGAGTTGCGAATTCGAGACTGCAACAAGCTGTGAATATTCTGCGATGTTAAGAATCGGCGACAGACCTACGGCCTAATAAACGCTGAAACCACGGTATTATATTACTAATACATTATAACAGAAGGCGTGAAACAAGACAGGAATCAGAAGACGGGAGGCAAAAGACGCGAAGCAGAAGACATGAAACAGAAGACATGAAACGGAAGACGTGAAACAGAAGACGTGAAGCAGAATAATGTTCTCTCACAAATCGATCAATGGATTGCCTACCTTATCACACAATATATTATATAGCGGTTTTGGCGTTTATTAGGCCGTAGGCCTGTCGCCGATTCTTAACATCGCAGAACATCCACAGCTTGTTGCGGTCTCGAACTCACAGCTCACTGCTACAATTCTGCTGTGCTTAACCGCCCGGCCTCCTCGCCGATTCTGACCAGAACTGTCGCAGGTAGCTGGGATCGAACCCACACCTCTCTGCTCCAATCATGGTACTCTGAATTGTAACCACTGGGCCACTCTGCCTAAATGACGCAATTATCAAATAAAATAAATTTAAATTAAAACTAAAACTAAACTAAATATCGAAAAACATATGGAAACCAGAAGGTATGTATCATTCTCATGGTCACACCCATCATTATAGTTACGTATTCCCATGGTGACAAAATACCACTCTTTAATGGGTCACGATACATTCCAATTGGATCGTGTAAATTCAATGTTGTAAAATTAGGGTTTGCATTGTGAATCAAAGTCTGTGATTTAAATGTGTATCTTTAGTGGTCATATCTTGTCACTAGCGCTTGTCAAAGCTGTCTGAAAGAAATAATTGATCGTGGCTTCTCGTAACACATAATAATAAAAAAATAATGATATAATATAGCAATATTTGGATAGAAGATGAAGCCATACCTGAATTTTCGCCGATCATAAAATAGTAGAATTTTCACAGCTTCCTGGATTTCGAACCCGCATCCTACTGTTCGTGAGCGATACGCAAACACTTTTAGTTTCATGAACGATTTTTAGGCCATTAAAATTAACTTAAAACAAATTAATTCAACAGAGTTGAGGGTAAGAATTATTTCATGGGTAGAATAAGTTTATTTAAACTGTAAGAGAAAGCAAGACTTGTAAGCGTGGGACAAGGCAATGAACGTACACTCAGAAAAATGGATGGGTCGTATTATTCAAATAGTGACACTCTATTCACTGATATGCCTTTTTACCGACTTAAAATGGGTCGAGATGACCCACATAAGGAAGAAAGTGCATAGCTATTCGGACAAAATCTTACTTCTCTGCGTGTAGGGTGGATTTCTATCAATGGTGCATTGTGACTAAATAGATAACGACAATAAACGCGTTCACAACAACAAGACGCAAACAATGTATTCTTTGCCTAGTATAATTCAATACATTAATACAGAGCAAGGTTCAATATACAATATAACCTCCAACACAAATAAACCCTCCTCATTATCATGTTACTCAGAGGAATGAATGAGACTTTGCCCAAATAGCGATGCACTTTTTGTTCTTCTGAGGGTCATCCTGGCCTTATTGTGACTGGCAAACGAAGGTATCAGTACTACACAAAGAATGTGTCACTATTCCGACAACATGAGCCATGAATTTTTCTGGGTGTACGCTTTTACATTCACACAGAATTGTACATTCTGGCAGATCCACACAAGCGATCATCACTGCAAATAAATGGGTTATATTGTCCAAATAGTGACACACTTCCTCAACCACAGCATGAGCAGAGCATGGACGTAGCACTGATACACCCAAACTGGGTTAGGATGACCCACTCAAGGACAAAATATATCGCTATTTGGACAAAGTCTCCTCCGTTCTCTGAGTGATGCGAGGCATGTAAGCGACATGTCTAGCACAAGCGAGGCCTGGGGATGTTACAATAAATTTTAATTATATTCTAATTATTAGAAAAAAACAGTCAATACTACAAAGCTTAAACTGCTTTTCACTTACTAAGAAGAACTAGCAAGTATGAATGGATTATAAATCTACCAAGGAAATTCTATGTTATACATTTAGGTTGGCACACGGTTTAGAGCAATGAAGTTACCATTTAGTAGAGCGCAAGATTAAGTCGAAAAAGCTACGAAAACTTCCAACGAATCTGAAACAAAGTAATAGACAACATAGAACATAATGTTCTGTTTAAGTGAGGATTATAGAGAGCATTATAGTGAGGAACTTATTGTGCTGAGGATGATGCAAATAAACATTCTACCTTCAAATAATGGCAACCTAGATAATAACTTTAATTGCCTACGTCAAATGCATTCGTTCAATATACATGAACAATTGAACATGGAACTTCAAGGTTTGAGAGAGTTTAATCTGAAAATAATGAATATGGATTTAAAAATATAACATTGTAATTTTCCATCTTCCCTTGTTATTGATAATAATCGTTTGAGTTTCCTGTCATTATTTAACATTAAAACGTCAACAAGCTAATAATATTTGTCTTCATTTTAACGTCAACAGTATCCTCATCTTATTAATTAAGGTATTATTTTTGATCAATCGTGGACAGGTATCAGTCATAAATACGATAAATATATTTGCCATATACAGTAGACAATATAGTAGATTTACTAGCATTGCATTTATAGATAAAACTGTCATCAGCCATAAAATTGTAAATACAACGGTAGATTTAAGAGGGAGACTAGTAGTAGAATGGTTTGCTGGCGCTTCAGCTATCCAGATATTTCGCACCGGAGGTCAAAATACAACATCGCCAGCGAGGCGGAAGGTCTCAATTATTCGAAATCTCAAATTAATCATCTCCCACAAGGGGCGGAAGGTCTCAATTGTCCAGCCCGCTGAAGCTGGTTCGAAAAAAGCAGCTATTAGCCATACAACAATAGATAAACATTAGATATATTAGCCATAAATGGTAGATATATACGCTTTCAAAAACCATTCTGTGTTAATAAGTATGAAGGATAGAGTAATCATTTGAATACGATCATTAAAATGCGATATCTTTTCATCACCTTCATTACAAAAAGCAATATCTTCATTATCTTTTCATCACCTTCACCACAAAAGGTAATATCTTCTCAGCACCTTCATGACAAAAGGCAATATCTTCTAATCACCTTCACCACAAAAGGCAATATCTTCTAATCACCTTCACCACAAAAGGTAATATCTTCTAATCATTTTCACCACAAAAGGTAATATCTTCTAATCACTTTCATCACAAAAGGCAATATCTTCTCGTCACCTTCATCACAAAAGAACGAAGTAGAATTCAAATTGCAACAAATATGTAAATGTACACGTATACATCCTAAAAGAAGTTCAGAGTAGAAAGTTCTGCACTTAAAATATCAGCACATTTGACTTATTTTTGTTAAGCTAAGGAGGTATGAACACGTTCAGATGGAAGTCGTGAATAACAAGTGTCAGCGTTGTATAAAGTATAATAATAATAATAATAATATATAATGATTCCATATAATAATGTCAGCGTTGAAGATTAGACCATGTGCCGCCGGTCATGACCCACAAATTGCAGAATTTTTACAAATAATTGTGGTTGGAACCAGCAACTCACTGCTATAATTTTACTGTATACGGGCATGATGTGTTATTAATCGTCGTTATAATGTGTTATTAATCGTATTCCTTCAAATAAACATTCTCAAGTTTAATTGAAGCATATATTGACTGTTTAGGGCTTCACTCATACCTTAGTCATAAACTATACGGATACTCGTTAACAAAAACAACACTCAAAAAAATATTAGGCCATATTGTCCAAATATTGACTGATTTTCTTACCCTTAGCGCGAACAAGAAGCGGACGCAAAAGCGATCAGGGGCCAACACAAAATTTCATCGCTATTTGGACAAAGTCACATTCATTTGTCTTAGTGAACGTCAGGTTGGAGAGAAGCTGTGTTCACTCACACCAAGTTTAGTTGAAGTAGTTATTTCAATGTATAATATTGCTCTATTATATATAACAATATTGGAACATATCAATGCATATATGGGCGAAAAAAGAAGCAAGGGACAAGAAGATAAGGCACAGGGATAAATTCATTACAGTTATTCAAAATTGGGTTAAGATAAACAATAAATTATTAGGAACCGCGTACTCAGAAAAACGAATGGGTCGTATTGTCCTAATAATGACGCACTTTTTGCACGTAGCACTGATACGCCTTTTAACCGGGACAAACTGGGTCAGGATGACTCACACAAGCATAAGGACAAAAAGTGCATCGCTATTCGTACAAAGTCTCACTCATTTCTCTGAGTGCGCAGGCGGTAGCGAGACGAGCGTTGACAAGTCGCGGGTTCGAAACCTCGGCACGAGTGTGAACAGTTCAATGGGAGTAACCGCCTAGGTAGGCGTCGAAGGTGGTGCATCAGCAGAACCGTGAACGGTGCCCCCTCTCCTCAAAAAAAAAAAAAAAAAAAATAACTCAAGATTTTATTAATTTATAATTAAATGTTAATTATGAAATACTTTCGTTAAGAATGACGCGCACCTCTTCTTGGTCACCTCATTCACAGAATGATATAGAAATTTCAATATGTCATGAAATAGTAAAATTGAATTTTTCAACAAAATGGCTGCCCTGACTGGATATAATCATGGTGAAATTTATATTGGTTTCCAGCAGGAAACTGAGACGATAAGTTTTCAGGTTTACATTTGAAGGTTAGTTTTGAATGAAAATTTTATTGCAAAAACAAATGAAACTCAGGAGGCGGAAAATCGAAAAATGATCTCGTGATTTAAAATGACTTAGTAAAGATTGAGTGTGAAAGTCAATTAATGGAATACACAATTATTGCATACCAAATTCCATAAAAAATCACAAAACTAGGAAAACATTTATAGTATATTAAACATTTGCGCATGAAGGCAAATGTAGAGAAGTGCAAACTTCAAGACGTGAGAGTCGTGACGAATAAAGCTCACGTCAGTAGAACAAAGTAGAATGTAGCACAGCACGAATGTCGCCGGCCTTCAATAGAAACGATCTATTATAATGACTAAACTTAAGCACAATTAGCGCAATTAAAACAGTTATTAAGAGCGGCGACTCAAGTGCAGTAGAGTCGCCAAGTGGCGACTCTCAAGTGTCATGAAATTAGATATATTATATTAAATTGATGAATACATCAAAGAGAGATTAAAAAATAACTTGAGAAAGAGCTATACGGCACTCATAACATTTTAATGACAATATTGATAAAGCATCGACTAGAGTTAAGAACACAATCAACGAAGGTATTAAGTTTATAATATAGAATAAGTTCAACTCTATTACACTATAATGTTCTCTCGTTGAAATAGGGCCGAGAGAAACGTCTTTCTAAAATGGCAGATCGCTGGCTAATAATCCCCAAAATTCAAAAACTTAAATATATATAATCATCGATGAAAAATATACATTCAAATGAATTGAAGTAGAAATGAAATTCGCATACGAAAATACCGATCAGTGAGTCAAATTTTCTACAAGGAATCGTGAGGTGGCAACGAAATAATAACCTTTAAGCGAGGTCAAATGGTGAACAAATTACCGTATTTGTCAAATAGCTACCATATTATCGTATCATGTTATTGAGGTCAAACGATAACCACTTCACCGTATTGTGTTTTTTAAAATAATAATCAAAGTCAAGGATTATATATTATTTAACGTACGCGTCTTATTAAGTCTGACTGAATTTAACGGGAACGATGATAATCAGAAATACTTTAATAATTGAATGTGGCCTAATTAAGCAGTTTAAATTGTTTAATTACATTTTAGACAGCACGGCCGCAGCATAGATTATCAACGAGCTGTTGACATGCTCAGTGAAGGCTCTAGCCAGGCATCTTCTTGCCAGATCGCCGCACAACGAATAATCAAAATAACAATTTCCTATTTTATTACAACTTTTACCGTCGAATTGGCTGCCTATTACATCTGTATTTTCACCCAATTTAGATCCGTCGTGTTTATTATCATCAAATTGGGTGCGCTCGACACATGAATTTTCCCCCAATTTCGATCGATCGGCGGCGGAAAACACGTTCTGTAGCCTCCACGCGTAACTTTTATCTGAAATTGGAGTTGTAGTTGAAGTTGTAGATGACGTTGTAGTAGAAGTCGAAGTAGAAGTTGCGGTAGAAGTTGCATTAGAAGTTGCAGTAGAAGTTGCATTAGAAGTTGCAGTAGAAGTTGTAGTAGAAGTCGAAGTAGAAGTTGTAGTAGAATTTGGAATCAAAGTTTGGTCAATGAAATCCATGGGCAAAATAGAAATGAAGTCGCGGTAGCTCATCGTCTCGCTGAGACATGTCAGAATATCTGTAAGACGATGACAGGATATTGTTGAAAATCTATGTGGTTATCAACATTAACTGTTATGTTGAACATCAATCTACACATATTGTATGTTCAACATCAACATGGTTATCAACACAAATGGTCAACACATTATGAATATCATCAACATGGTTATCAACACATATTCTTATCTTCAACATCAACAACATTCATGAAAATAAAACATTCCATTCAAATTAAACTAGGAGTTTTTAACTAAAATTTGTTCGCTTTTATTATTATAATATTATAAAATATATTCTAATAATTCCGAAATAGTGTAATTCAACGACAGTTATGAATATAAAATATTTTACTCAAATTAAACCAGGAGTTTTTAACTAAACTTTTGTTCGGTTTTATTATTATAATATGATAAAATATATTATTATAATTGCGAAACAAAAGATAAAGATTTTTCCCACCTCGGAGGAGGGGGGCGTAGCGCCCCGTATGCGCGTCTAGACGCACGACGTGCGTCACTAAAGACGTCCACTGAGCGACGTTCTCGCACGTCTCCTGGAAATTAGTTATTTATTTTTAATTAAATTATTTTAAATCAGAAATTGAAACGATATATTTCAAGAGGGAAAGTAAGTATAATGTTTGAAAAAAAGTGAAAATATGCTTTTCACCAGGAAACCGAAGTTGTTTTAATTATTTTTCTTTAGATTATTTTTCTTCAGAAACAAATAAGATATTTTTCAATTGAAAACAGAAGGATAATGTTAAAAAAAGTGAAAAGATGCTCTTCACCAGGAAACTAAAGTAGCTTTTTTACTGATAGACAATCATTATATTTAGCAAAATAAATGAAACTAAAAATCTTTGATGGGAAAAGATCAAATAACATTTTTTTATAAAAAATGCCCATTTTGGGAGGAACAAAGTCTGATTGGAAAAAAATTTAAGAATTTTTGGTATAATATGTAATTTTGCAGCACCTTGGCATACACGACGACAGCATGAGGATGCTGGTCCAGCAGGAGCTGCAGCTGCTGCACGTTGATGCTGCACGTGCTGCACGGTGCTGTCAGACATGCTGCCAGGATGCTGCTGCTGCCAGCAATACCAGCGTTGCTGGCAACGAACTTGGCGACGTGGCGACGATCACAAGACGAAGGCAACGGCGAACACAGCAGTGACTGCAGCAGTCAACACTCAGGGTAATGCATGGGTCATATTGTCCGTATTTAGCAGTGACTGTAGCAGTCAACACTCAGGATAATGCATGGGTCATATTGTCCGTATTTAGCAGTGACTGTAGCAGTCAACACTCAGGATAATGCATGGGTCATATTGTCCGTATTTATTGACACACTTTCCTACACACAGCTTGATTAGCCGTGGATGTGCCGATGTGGTTCTGATACTGACTGTGTCAGGGTGACTCACTTTAAGGGAATAAGTGCATCGCTATTTGGATAAAGTCCCACTCATCTTTTCAGTGCAGTATTATAGTAAATCATATAATTATTATTTCTTTATAATTATTACACGATTATAATATTTTTCGTGTGGATTCAGGTCAAGTGATGGTAGAATTATGAACTAATAAATATATATAATATATTTACATTACTTATTATTTAAAAATGTATATAAATAAATATTATACATTTTCTATAAATGATAAGATAAATATTATTTCATTATTAAATATAATAAACTAACAGGAACAGCACACCCCCGCCCACCTGCAGGATGAGGAGGTCTGTTCGGGGGTTACCGCCCCCCTGCCGCCCCCCGTCGTCACTCCCTCCGTCTGGGGGCTGCACCCCCACACCCTCACATCCCCCCTGATGGGGGAAGGGTGCCCCTTGTCCCCCAGCAGCAGGTGGGTCCAGGAGGTTGAGGTACAAAGGGCGGCGCCCGTACAGCTCCTTGACGCACTGACGCTGCTGCTCCCGCACCGCAGCGTCGCGGCTCTGAGAGGGGCAGTTAGGTCAGTTACGCTCACAAAAATGGGTCATATAATGTCCAGATAGTGACACACATTTACCTTGCACGGTAGCGCTAATATGTCCATTTACACTCAGAAAAAATGGGTCATATAATGTCCAAATAGTGACACACATTTACCTTGCACGGTAGCGCATAATATGTCCATTTACACTAAAAAAAATGGATGTGTCATACTGTCCAAATAGTGACGCACTTCTTGCATGTAGCACTGATACGCTCTTTTGCTTGGTTAGGATGACTCCTATATATAACGTACGAGGACAAAAAGTGCATCGCTATGTGGAAAGAGTCTCACTCATTTCTGTGAGTGTAGGCTAATAACTGGAGGCAAATAAAGTGTTATTTAATATCACTGCAGTAAAATCTTACGATTCATTTATTGTTTGTCACGAGTAAAATGTGTACACACTATTGAATAACTGTTTCGTCGGCCTTTTACGTGTTATTTAAGAACCGTATATCCTGTGGACCTATAACGTCTTATTTAACATCTATAAATCAAGTATTAACTATTAACATTATAATAACCTGCGATGTCGAGGTGCTGCCTTGAGTTACTAAAAGCCCTATTATGGAGGTGTAACGCCTTACTCAATAATAATGTTATGACCTATAAAACGTTAATTAACATACAATAATTTAATTAACAATACAATATTAACCTGCGGGGTAAAGGCACCCAGGAGGCTGGCGGGATGATTCCTTGAGTTCCTAAAATCCGTATTATGGAGGTGTAACGCCTTACTCAATAATAATATATGACCTATAAAACGCTATTTAACATTTAATAATTTAAATAATATCAATATAATAATGACCTGCGGGGTGAAGGCGCCCAGGAGGCTGGCGAGGTAGAGGCTCACTAGGACGCTCACGGCGCGGCTGTAGGGGCGCGTGTCGTCCTGGGGGCCTTGTGCTGCAGCCTGATATTGTTAATATTTATATAATAATTAAATGATAATAAATTAAATTATGCCCAATTAATCTTTACAATTAATACCTGGGAGCCTTAATTGTGCTGCAGCCTGAGATTCATTACAATTAATTACTTTAAGCTCAATTAATTTTTACTCTTTGCAACAATTTATCTTTAATCTTTACAATTTAAATTTTTAATACTTTTAAATATCTTCTAAACTTTTAAATCTTTACAATTAACACGTATGATTATCATTAATTCATTCTTGGTAATTAAAATTTATATACATAAATACAATAATTAGTTAAACGATGGCAATTATCAACCAATACGAATGACGTTGGTATAACGTTTACTCAACGTTGATTTAACCAAGCGTTTGTTTTAACGTTGATTCGTTTGCCTGGTCAGAAAATTTATGGTCAATTACAATTAGTTTCTGCAAATAATAGGTGTTTACAATTAAATAATTCATGGTGAATTATAATAACAATAATTTCACCTTTCGTTTTCCCGGTGGAAAAATTATTGGTCAATTACAATTAGTTTCTGCAAATAGTACGCGTTTACAATTGAATAATTCACGGTGAATTATAATAATAATAATAATGTAACCTTGACGATGACATCGACGTGTTCCATGAAGTAGGCCTCGAGAAAGTCCCTGAGCCTGAGGGAGTTGACGTTACACTCTGGGCCGCACGTGACGATGGGACGAGCCTCCATCAGACATGTTACGAACACGTCCAACGTCACGCGTGACGTGGCGTGCTTGTGCTGGTCACGGCTCTGCTTCTGACCAAGAACGATTGTGTTAGGTAGAAGTTAGGACCAACTTAGAATAAGACCCACTTCGAAGTTATGGCCCACTTGGAAGTTATGACCCACTTGGAGGTTATGACCCACTTGGAAGTTATGACCCACTTGGAAGTTATGACCCACTTGGAGGTTATGACCCACTTTGAAATTATGACCCATTTTGATGTTATGACCCACTTTGAAGTTATGACCCACTTTGAAGTTATGACCCACTTTGAAGTTATGACCCACTCTGAAGTTATGACCCACTTTGAAGTTATGACCCACTTTGAAGTAATGACCCACTTTGAAGTAATGACCCACTTAGAAGTCATGACCCACTTAGAAGTTCTGATCGGGTGACCCACTTGGAAGTTATGACCCACTTTGAAGTTACGATTCACTTGAAAGTTACGACCCACTTGAAAGTTATGATCCACTTTGAAGTTATGACCCACTCTGAAGTTATGACCCACTCTGAAGTTATGACCCACTCTGAAGTTATGACCTACTTTGAAGTAATGACCCACTTAGAAGTCATGACCCACTTAGAAGTTCTGACCGGGTGACCCACTTGAAAGTTACGACCCACTTTGAAGTTATGACCCACTCTGAAGTTTTGACCTACTTTGAAGTAATGACCCACTTAGAAGTCATGACCCACTTAGAAGTTCTGACCGGGTGACCCACTTGAAAGTTACGACCCACTTTGAAGTTATGACCCACTCTGAAGTTTTGACCCACTTTGAAGTAATGACCCACTTAGAAGTCATGACCCACTTAGAAGTTCTGACCGGGTGACCCACTTGGAAGTTAAGACCCACTTTGAAGTTATAACTCACTTTGAAGTTATGACCCACTTTGAAGTTATGACCCACTTTGAAGTTATGATCCACTTTGAAGTAATGACCCACTTTGAAGTTATGACCCACTTTGATGTTATGACCCACTTTGAAGTTAGGACGCACTCACAAGTTATGACCCACTTTTAAGTCATGATCCACTTTGAAGTTTTGACCCACTTTGAAGTCATGACCCACTTAGAAGTTATGACCCACTTTAAGGTTATGACCCACTTAGAAGTTATGACCCACTCTGAAGTTATGACCCACTTTAAGGTTATGACCCACTTAGAAGTCATGACCCACTTTGTCAGGATTGTGTGTCAGGTTGTGGTCGCAGCCGTCGCCGATGAGGCCGATGAAGAGGGCACAGAAAACGTCCCACTTGTGGTCCAGGAGAACCAAGGCGAGGGGGGTGAGGGAATAGGGGGCACCCGCCCCCCGGGGGGTGGGGGGAGCTGAGGAAGCATATCGTGCAGCTGCTGCAGAGCTGCAGCGCGGGCTCTCGCCGTCCTCTGCAGCAGCAACAGGCTGCAGCAGCAGTGCAGGATGCTGCTGCAGGACATGCAGCAGTTCGTGCGGCCGTAGAAGACTTAGCACTGACGAAACCTGCACCCAGAGAAATAAGAGGCTCATTGTCCAAATGGTGATGCTCTTTTTACGCTTATCTGGGTCACTCTGTATGAGCATCAATGGCAACTATTTTTACTTTTTATCGAGGTTTGAATTATAAAAGTAAGGGTTTGATAAGTTTATCAAAATTTGATAAGATTTGAATTATCTTCCTTTCAATTGGGCTCGGTAACAATAATCCAGACAAATTATATGAAGTAGGATACATATAGCAATCGATGCCACAATAGAATTTTATGGCATGAAACGTGCATTAAATGTTTCAGAACTTCATCTGAGTATATTTATCGTCGTTAATCCGTGAAATTATAACATTATTATAAAGTTATTATAATAATGTTTCCAGAAAACAATATAATATCTATCATAAAATGTTGGAATAACAATTGAAAGTTTGCAATCCATTTTCGGGAATGCCATCTTCTACACCGTAGCCACCGCCGAGACGTCAGTATAATATAATAATACTATGTTATAATAAAGTTTCGCCATAATAATAACAGTATAGTATTATCATATAAATATTCTGAAATTAATATGAAAAATTATTATGAAATATTCTGAAATTATGAAAAATTATTATGAAATATTCTGAAATTATGAAAAATTATTATGAAATATTCTGAAATATTATGAAAAATTCTGAAATTATTAAGAAGAATTCTGAAATCATCATGAAAAATTATTATGAAATATTCTGAAATTATGAAAAAATTCTCAATACCTGTTCGGGAGTCCCGCACTCGACGACGACTGTGGCAACCGCCAGGACATCCGTGGCTCGCGGGGGCGAAAACTTGGCCAGTTTCCTCTTGAGAAGAGAATATATTTTATCTTTTTTAAATTCCTTAATTGCTGGAGATATCAAGAGGAGTCTGGAGACGCAGTCTGGAGCAAGCTGCTCCATGGACTCCAGCACGGAGGTCGCTTCGGAGCAAGACAAGACTGGAGCATCAAAGTGGGTCAACATGTTGCATATTGTGAACGCGATGGCCTCTGTAGGTGGGTCCTTAACCAACGTGATGGTCCCTGAAAGTGGGTCACCAGTTTTATTGTTCTCTGACACTGATGACAGAGCCACAGTATCTCTGTCAGTACCAGGAGTGCATTTCCCGGAAGGTGAACTGTTCCTGGCAACGCTAGTTGAAGGTTTACTGTCACTACCAGCACTAGTTTTCATGGTGCCAGGGGAAGACCGTCGCGTGGCACTAGGTGAGGCACTAGATGAGGCACCTGCTGAGGCACTGGGCAAAGCACTAGGTAATGCTCCCCTAACCGAATTCCCGGTAGATCCCTTACCCTGGTTGCTGGGTGGTAGCGGCTTTTTGGATTGGTTGGAGCGATTAACCGTACTACCTCTTCTGGTAGCACCTGATATAGCTTTAATGGAACTAGTAGCGGTTTTAACACTAGTATTCGAGACTAGTGTAGCAGGGGCACTAGTGGTGATGACTCGCTCAGAGCAACTTTTTGCGGAAACAGTCGTACTTTCAGACGAAGTATTCAAACTTACAGTGGAAGAAGTAACACTTTTATTGGAAGTAGCAGTATTTTTTCCACTGGAATCGCCAGTTTTTGCACTGGAATCGCCAGTTTTTTCACTGAAATTGCCAGTTTTTGCACTGGAATTGCCAGTTCTGGCGACATTGATAGCAGTAAGGCGGGATATGACGGCGCTGGGGGACACACCGAAGCCCAAGTAAACCTGCACGCAGGCCCACAGCCACTCCTGCTCCTTGCCGTGCCTGCACACTCAAGTAAATTAGTGGAACTTTGTCCAAATAGCGATGCACTGTTTGCCCTTGTGTTTTTTGCCTAATCATGACCCATTTTGGCCGGCATGAGGGTGTATCAGTGTTACATACAGAAAGCGTGTCACTATTTCAACAATATGACACATTTCTTTTTCTCTGTCTCCTTCAGGTTAGTTAAGTGCATAAATTCTTAAAATTTAGGCCTGTCAGCAGAACACTCAGAAAAATGCATGGATCATCTTGTCCAAATAGTGACACTCTCATAGGTACGAAGCGAGCAGAGAGCGGACGAAGCACTGATAAGCCCTTTTATCAGGCCAGACTTAATCGGGATTACACACATAAGGACAAAAATGTATCGATATTTGGACGATAGAAAAGTCCCACATATTAATTAGATAGGTACTTAAAACTTGCTACATTGGTCAGAAGTTATCATTTTAAATTCAAACCAATTAACTTTAATTAATTCCAACCTATTAACTCGACTTAATTTCAAGCAAATAATGCTAATAAATTTCAATCAATTAACGAATTAATTCCACCAATTAACTTTAACTAATTCCAAGCAATTAACTCTGATTAATTGCAACCAATCAACTCTAATTAATTCCAAGCAATTAATTCTGATTAATTCCAACTAATTAACTCTGATTAATTCCAATTAATTAACCTCAACTAATTAGCACTAATTAATTAACTAATGAACGTACACCGCGTGGTGGTCGGCGAGAAGCAGCATGGCTTCCTTCAGTAAAGTCCACGGGTCAACATCGCCGTCTTCAGCGCGCTAAAAAATAAAAACAATGCTTAAAAATAAAAATATATAAACAATATTGATAATCAAATGGGATTATTTTGCCTGATTATCCCAAATATTCCTCATAATTGACACAGAAGATCAAAAGTGCTTGTTTTAATACAAATTAAAACTTGTGATAACACAGATTGTGTGAGACAAAGCGACTTTTTGACTATTCCTAATAATTAAACCAAAAGATTAAAAGAAAAAGATTTGTATTAAAACACACATATAAAACTTGTGATAACACAGATTGCGTGAGTCATGGCGACCTTTTGATCAGAGGAGGCGGGGCGCCGCCCCCTGATGGGGGTGCGGGGCTTGCGTCGCGGGGGGGACCGGGCCCACCCAGACGCAGGGGGTTCACGGGGCTAGGGGAGTAAATGCAACAAACTGTATATATATTTCAAAACGACAAGATTCCAAATATGTGCATTATAATAAAATCAATAATGACAGAAATAAAGACAATATATCTGCATTATAATAATATTAATAGTAACAGAAATTGGTTTAAAGTTTATAAACACAAAGCCTATGAGTAACTCACGGAAGGAGTGGTGGAGTGTTCGGTTTTTTTAGGAGTGGTTTTGGTCAAGTTTCGAGGAGAGTGCAAAACTTTCACGTCGCTTTCCATTTCTTCGAGTTTCTTGCCAGCCATTTTGATCTTCATGCATTCCTCTATACCTCCACCCGCGGTGTCTAGTAATGGTGGGGGAACACAAGTATTTAACGACACGCTTATCCCCGATAAAAATTCTGGTTAGACAAACACTCGTACCCCAAGAGTCGCTCCCTAACCAAATCCGGGCTACATAGCTAACAAAATATGGACATATATATCAAAATATGAACATACCGGTACCTAACAAAATTAGGGGTAGATACCTTATAAAATATGAACATGTCTAACAAAATCCGGGCCACATACTCAACAAAATGTAAACATGCCTAACAAAATATGGACATATCTAACAAAATATGAGCATATATGTCAAAATATGAACATACCTTACCAATATGAAAATACCTTACAAAATTTGAACATACATAACAAAATTCGGGGTAGATACTTAACAAAATATGAACATGCCTAACAAAATTCAGGCTACATAACCAACAATATATGAGCAAACCTAACATAATATGAACATACCTAACAAAATTCGGGTACCGCCTAAACTTCTGCCCAGGAGTCGCTACACTCGATTTAAAGTTATTTTGGGTCTGCTTAGCCACCCGATCAAAAACAGTTTTTGGTCAGAATCTCCCTAAGACTTCATCGTCTTTTGAGGGTATAAGATTGGTGGGCCAATAGAGTCATACCAAGCTAGTAAGCGGTCTAGAGGCTGGTCTTGAAACCCCGAGTCGAAGTGGACATGGAGCGGCTGATTTACGTGCTCCCCGAGTCTTGGGCGGCACCTATTTCAGAGTCCGGCCCGCATCTAATTTTTAGGTTCATTACATCCCGTGAATATTTCTTAATTCTGACGAATTTTATGTCTATTAGTTATCAAATTATCGGCATTAATTGATATAACTGCAGAGGAGACGTATCCTGAAATAAGATAGTTTAACACTTCAACAGTTTAACGCCTAGTGACGACTCGGAGATGGAGGACGACGAAGGCGGAGCATCAGCTTGACCGCGGACTACGACGTCCTAAACTCATCACAAGGTCACAAGTTTAATTTTTTAAATAGTTAAAAAAATAGATTAAATTCTGGCACGGCTAATGGAATATGTATTGAGTGGCACTCACCAGGACCAGTGGTGGCACCTGAGCTGTCACTGCTGTGGCCGGACGTGGCACTGCCATCACTGCGCGATGACTCACTGCCATCAGGCGTGTGGTGGCACTGCATGGTGGCACTGTACTGGTGCATGACCAGCACCATGATGCCCTCCAGCAGGAGGTGGAGGTAGGTGGAGGGGGAGGAGAGGTAGTGAGTGTGACCTACCCTCACCATCTCTCGGTAGAGGGAGCGGGGGGAGGGGAGGCGTAGGGAGTACAGGGTGTCTTCGGAGGGACCGAGGGAGCGGCACCCCCGTGGCCTGCGTGAGTGAACCTCATGGTTACCGACATTAATTGATACATTTTTTTGTACTATGAATTTTTTAAAAGTAATAACCTAGTAATTCATAATTTATGTAGATTATTTTTTGAAAAGTAATAGTATAGTAATTCATAATTTATGTAGATTATTTTTTGAAAAGTAATAGTATAGTAATTCATAATTTATGTAGATTATTTTTTGAATAGTAATAGTATAGTAATTCATAATTTATGTAGATTATTTTTTGAAAAGTAATAGTAATAGTAATTCATAATTTATGTAGATTATTTATTTTTCAAAGTAATAGTAATTCATACTTTATGTAGCTTATATTCATAATTTATGTAGCTTATTCATTTATTTTTTTTTAAGTAGTAGTAATTCATAATTTATGTAGATTAATTATTTTTTTGAAAAGAAACAGCAATTCATAATTTAGGTAAGTAGGTATTTGTGAGGAGCAATAGATATTTATTTTATTGAATTTAGAGTTATTAAATAATTACATATTAATTATGTTAATTAATTAAGTAGAGGATAATTGACTCACGCATCCCCTGGGGAGGCGATGAGGGCGAGGCAGGAGGGGGTGAGGGCGAGAGAGTGCACGTTGAGGAAGGGGCGCAGCCCCACCAAACATCCCCCCAGCCCCCCACCATGACCGTCACCCCCATTACTGGGGGCTGGTAGGGGGCAGGACTCCCCCGTTCCCCCCCTGACGCTCCACTCCCCCGGCACCTGGGGGAGATCCATCGTGTACAGTCAGAGAAATTAATGGGTCATGTTGTCCTAATAGTGACGCACTTTCTTACCACACAGCACGAGCAGAGATCGGATGTGTCACTTTACTGAGTCAAACTGGGTCAGGATGACCCACAAAAGAAGGCATTGCTCTTTGTACAAGGTCTCATTAATTTCTTTGAGTGTACAGTTAATTCTAAATGCAAAGGCTAGGCATTTAAGGTCCAAAAAAATGATACCGATTACAGTTATTTATTAAAATTTAGTGGTAAATTGCATTTTAATGTTAATTGTTCAAAGACCAGGAAAATAAAACGATTAATTAGAAATTAGAAATTAATCATAGTCTAATTCTCTAATTGTTTGAAGACTATAAAATTAAAGTAAATGAATATGTACTAATTAGTTACAGAGGAAATTGCTAATTGATAATTATCAAATACTAATTACAAAATTAATCACTAATTACCAAATTAACTTTTTTCAGGTTGTGAATGCAATTTCATTTTCACAAGCTGAAGTAATGTAAATTTAATCCTAATTTGAATTAAAAAATCTTATAACTTTTCCCACCATAAGGAATTCCATTCGGTTACCACGGGTATTTTCAACCCCATGGGGTAACTTGTGGTGGGTATTAATAATATTTACTTATTATTAGCAATAAATATTAATTGGTGGGGATTAATAGTATCTAGATAATAACAACAATAAATATTAATTACGTTGATGGTGACGCCCCTGGGGAGGACCTCCCCCAGCACCCCGGGGTGGGGAGGCAGCGTGTACGTCTCCAGCCCCGTCAGCGTGAGCGCGTGCAGCTGTGTTATTATATATTATTACAACTATTATTATTATTGTTGTTGTTGCTAATGCAGCATTATTAAATATTATATTGTTGTTGCTAATGCAGCATTATTAAATATTCTCATTATTGTTGCTAATGCAGCATTATTAAATATATTATTATTAAAGACTGCATCATTATATATTATTATTACTAAATGCTGCATTATTAAATATTATTATTATTGTTGTTACATGCTGCATCATTAAATACTATTAATATTGTTGCTAATGCAGCATTATTAAATATTATTATTACTAAATGCTGCATCATTAAATACCATTAATATTGTTGCTAATGCAGCATTATTAAATATTATTATTACTACATGCTGCATCATTAAATACCATTAATATTGTTGCTAATGCTGCATTATTAAATATTATTATTGTTGCTAGATGCTGCATCATTAAATATTATTGCTAAATTTGAGTGGTAATTGAAAAATTAATTTTGATTTAGTTATCAAATAATAATGTATCTATTATTTCACAATTAAATAATGAATAGACATTTGTTAAGTGATTTTCCCTGACCAAAGACTGCTCTAGCACCACGGCGGAGGCGGGGGACGTGTAGCTGAAGACGCAGCCTCGCCGCACGTCTGAACCTGGGCACATAATTTACATTTTTTATTCAATTATTATGTAATAATTAATTATATGGGTAGTTAATATGTAATTAATTATTTATATAGGTAATTAATATGTAATTAATTATTTATATAGGTGATTAATATGTAATTAATTAATTATATAGGTAATTAATATGTAAATAATTATTTATATAGGTGCTTAATATGTAATCAATTAATTATATAGGTAATTGATATGAAATTAATTAATTATATAGGTAATTAATATGTAATTAATTAATTATATAGATGATTAATAAGTAATTAAATAATTATATAGGTAATTAATATGTATTTAATTAATTATATAGGTAATAAATATGTAATTCGATTACTATTATGTAATAATAATTATATAGGTATTTAATATGTAATTTGATTATTATAATGTAATAATTCATTATTCAGGTAATTAATAGATAATTAATTGCTATATAATTGATAAGTGCTGTATAGTTAATTTTATTCTATTTATTTAGAGTTTTGACGACAGAATAAAGGTTATTTGCCACTGATAATTAATTAACTATTATATATTAATTTAGAGCTTTGATTAAACAATTGCGGTTCATTAATTATATAATGCTGTATAGATAATTTGATTTTATTAATTTAGAGTTATATTTCAATAATTAGAGTACGTTGGTGATGTATAATTTAATATAATTTAGTAATTTAGGCACGATGTGCTTCTTTAAATTGTCAATCAACTTAATAGGTTAATTTAAATAAAATTAGCAGTGCAATTAAATGGATACTTCTTATATATTATTAATAAATAAATTGTATTAATGTACTACACACCAGTAGAATATGTCCCATGCATTTCTATAACATTAAAGTATGGAGTTATAGTAAACGCTACTACGCTCAGGGAAATGAGCGAGCCTTTGTCTAAATTGTGATGCTTTTTTTGCTTGTGAGTGGGTCATTCTGACCCAGTTTGGCCCACTATTAAGGCGTATCACTCACTATTTGAAACGATATAACCCATTCATTTTTTTGAATATGTAACGTTCTGAATGTGTCATTTTTTGAACTTTTGGGACAAAGCGATCTATTAATTTTTTGAGTGTAATTAGGGGGGGGGGGATGATTACCGTAGGGGTCGGGGGTGAGGGTGAGGTGGTAGAGGTACCCCCTCTGGGGGGCGGAGAAAAACACTGCGAACAGCCCCCCAGCAACAGCCCCCCCGCTCCTGCCACCACATTATTTACGATTATTGAAATTTCCTCATTATGATTAATGATTATTGATGCATGGTTACTTAGGACTATAGATGATAGTTGACGGTTATTGATGATTATAAATGATTAATGATGGTTACTGAGGATTATAGATGGTAGTTGACGGTTATTGATGATTATAAATGATTAATGATGATTACTGAGGATTACCATAGATAATAGTTGACGGTTATTGATTATTATAAATGATGAACGATGGTTACTGAGGATTTAGATGATAGTTGATGGCTATTAATGATTATAAATGATTACTTTAATTATAGACGGTTATTGATGGTTATGGATTATTAGGTACTGATTTTTCGTGATGATTATTGAGCATTATAAATGACTATAGATGATTATTCAGCATCATATGTACGTTGACACGCGATAAGCTGGGAATATACCTAGGATTTAAGTTTAAAGCAAAAAATTAATATAATATATAATAACAATATATATATTTAATAACAATATATCATATATTAAAATATAATATATGATGAGGACTTGGCCGTTTACAGGACTGACCGAGGACGGGCGCCGCTGTGGCCTGGCGACGGCAGCAGCGGGTGAGACGCGCGACTGAAGCTCACGCCTAACAGTCAAAATCATTATACATTGTAATGAGAACATATTTTATCAAGGCTATTACTTAAATTGTTAAGATTTTTGGGCTTTTTTTATAACATCACACTGAGAAAAATGGATGGGTCATAGTCAGGCGTAACTGGGACGATATGACGTACAAAACGCGTGAAAAGGGCGTCGCTATTTGGACAGTCTCACTAATTTCTCTGAGTGCACCACCAAATGTTTGCAGCTGGTCGGAATTCGAACCCACGATACACTGACCCAAAGATAGTGCGTTATATGATCACGAATATATTTTACACATATTACTCTATGACTGATCATCTCAAATAGATAAATAAGCAAAATAACGTCTGTTCGGATGTTAATAAAGACTATTATTCATGCCCAAATAAGATCATATGTATATACTTTTTATAAAGTCTTAAAAGATGCGTCCTAAAAGCAGACCAACAAAAAAAATCAAACCTGAAGTGAACAGAAATAGCTAGATTTAAAAATAGATATTTTATTGGGTAAAAGAAAAAGATGGAATTAAACTGAAAACTGAAATTAAATTAAATATATTTAATAAATTAATATAAATATAATTAGGTATATATTTTTATTAATATATAAAATTAGTTATATATTTATTAATATATATAATTAAGTAAAAATATCTAACCAACCTGCGGCACTGCCGGGACGTAGCGGGACCAGCTTAATATTCGAGAAAGGAGCGGGACCATCAGAGCGGGCCAGGGACCGAGGCCCGGAGTGGTGGGGAAGGTCCCGTGGGGACCTATTCCTCCCCCCTATGTGCTGAGGAAGGGATTTACTCCCCCCCAGGGGGGCAGGTAGCCCCCTGTAGACCAGGGACACGGCGTAACACAGGCCCGCTATGAGGCGCTGCCCGGAGCTGCTCACAACGCGGATGCGGACCGGGGAGCCCGGACTACTTCTGCACTCAAAAAAATTAATAGCACTCAAAAAAATTAATAGCGTTTAAAAATTACTTTTTGCACCCAGGAAAATGCATGGGTTATGTTCTCAAAATAATAGCTTTTACAAATAACTTTTTGCACGCAGGAAAATGCAGGGGTCATGTTCTCAAAATAATAGCGTTTAAAAATAACTTTTTGCCCCAGGAAAATGCAGGGGTCATGTTCTCAAAATAATAGCGTTTAAAAATTACTCGTTAATGACAACCTTTCTAAAGAGACCAATGTCTCCAATGTTACTCATGTACAATGAATTTCTTATTATGTTTTTATGTATAAAAAATTCTTTTACTTTTTTTTATTATTATTTTTCTAAATTTTAAAATTATTCATTCTACAAATTGATTCATGCATTGTCTCCGACTTTATGCAGGAGTACCAAACTGGGTCAAGGTGACCCATACAAAAGGGCATCGGTATTTGGACAAAGTCTCGATAATTTTTCTATATGTGCCCATTGTTATAATGGATTGATTGCACCTACAATGCAATATATTCACGATTATTATTATAATATTCTTATACGTGAAATATTTCAAAATAATTGCTCAGATCTATCCGTGGATCAATAACGCAGTAATGTACGATGGTTACACATGAAATAATATATTTTCTTCATTCACGGATGAGAATCAGGACTGCCTTTGAGGATTAGCTTTATTCTATAGCACTGAAATTATGGTTTAAATATAGGTACATAATATATTCATATATATTTATGAATACCAACGTAATATGTGGGAACCGAGACAGCTTCTGATGATGTAAGGCAATGAAACAAAATCTATCATCTACTTAACTACCTATCATTTATAAACCATCGATAATGCCTATTCGCTTAACTATCATTTATAAATAAATGCCTATACACTCAGGTAAAAGGATGGGTCATATTGTTAAAATAACGACACACTTTCTTACCCACATGAATGGGGAATAGCGCTACTAACTCCTATTCTCGGGTAAAAGTGAGTAAGGATGAACAAAACAAGGGAAAAAAGTTCGTCGCTATATGAACTTTGTCCCACTCATTTTTCCAAGAAAGTCTTTCACTCAGAAAAATAAGTGACCCTTAAAACAAAATATTGATGCACTTTTTGTCTTCGTGTGGGTCATATTGACTCAGTTTGGCCCGGCAAAAGGGCTCTGCCCCTGCCATGGGTAAGATAGTGTTTCGTTATTTGGACAATAAAGCCCATTATTTTTTTGAGTGTGTAATTTGTCTTACTCTGAAGGCCCCAGAAACTCCCCGACGCTGGGGTCTGGGGTGGGGGGGACGTGGTCTGGGGGAGGAGGGGGCTGGAAGGACTGCAGGACTGAGGGCAGCAGCAGGAGTCTGTTGCTGCCGCCCAGGGACTGGCACAGTCCACCTACAGTGTCACCAACCATCATTAGCATTAATAATTCTTCATTATTATTATTATCATTACTATTATTATTGTTATTATTATTATTTTATTAAATAAATTTATTACTATAATTATTATTACTATTTTTTAAATATTATTATATAATTTTATAACTGTTATCATTATTATTATATCCCTTTATTATTATGATATCATTACAAAACAATGTCCATTATTATTATTAATTGAATTGCAAGTAAACCTGCACAATAATGATATAATCAACTTTAATTGAAAACTGGAGAATGTGTTTATTTGATAATATTTCCTACACTATCAATAATATTCACGTTCTCTGATCTTCAATCCAACTTATTTAAAGGAAGGAATTCTGCCACCTTATACTACGAGTGATATATGATATAAATTATAATATTTATAATAATTGAGATATATTTATTATTACTAGTACTATTACAGATATATAATAAGAAATATTTCATGGATTATATTATTCTAATTTAATAAATTGTTCTGTTGAACATATAACACAAAACAAACAAGAAGATCCTTTTACTTATACGATCAAGGATCTCAGGAGCGCCATTAGGATCTCAGGAACTGACCTCGTATCCTAGGGGCGCCATAAGGATCTCAGGGACTGACCTCGTATCCTAGGGGCGCTATAAGGATCTCAGGGACTGACCTCGTATCCTAGGGGCGCCATAAGGAACCATGGAGGAGAGGTCAGCTCTGCTGAGGTCGACGCGACCAGCGGCTCTGTACACCGCGTGCGTCCCACGCCGGCCTGGCCCCTGGCGCTAGAAAACCTTTACATTATTTACTAATTCATTTTTCTCTATTTATTATAGAATAGGAAACCTTCAGATTATTTATTAGTCCATTTTTCTCTATTTATTATAGAAATAATTTGTAATATTAGGAAGAAGTGAGAGCCGTTAGTGTACGTAGAACTCAATTTTAGTCTATATATTTGATGAAATATGTTGAAATATTAAGGTAAGCGTGAAGTCTGGTTCAGTCTATATGTTAAGTAAAGAAATTGCAATATCAGGAAAAAATAAGATATAGTAATTATTAACTATAAATGTGAACAGACAAATTAGGTAGGTATGCTGAAATAGTTTGTCCCCATGAACAATGAGTGTCAATATAAATGTTTGTCCATAACAAAATGAAAAAATTTTGTCCTTACCTCACGACTTGCTTCCTTAGCCTTGCCCCTGAGACGGGAAGTGGGAGTTGGGGACCTCTTGGGGGATCTCCTTGGGGACCTCGGCACAGATGGGGACCGACTCTGAGACCGGGACTGATACCGAGTCTGGGACCGGGACTGGTAAACCCCGCGTTGCGGCTCACTAAATTCTTTGCTCACAATCTCATCCCAATGTGATTTTTGAGCAAGAATCGAGAAGTTGGTCACTGAACTGGGACCAGGGGACATAATTTTCCCGTTTGGGACTTGGTTGGTGACAATTTGGAAGACATGAGCTTCTTTTTCAGAGACAAACCCTACCAAGTCTTCCAGAAGGCAGGCTTCTCGTACCCTGGACCCGACATCAATCTCCATGACTTCTTCAAAGTCGATATATTCCACGCGAGAAATACCTAATGTTTTGCGCTCAAACTTGAATATAGATAATGATTTATCACAAGAAACAATGATATTGCCCGTCACTTCACACACATTCACGAAACTTGCAGGTTTTGTGAGGGGAATTTCTATCATTTCGAGGGTATCCTTGGAAGCAGCGCTGCCCGCTGGGGTCACCCGGCCTGCGATGCGTGCTCTAATTATGGGTGTTCCTCTTTCAATGGGGTCATCATGAGGGGGTTTCTTGCCGATTTTCCCCTCGATTATGTCGTGTATGAGGGTAACTGAGGGCCGGAGGGGGGCGTGTCCCCCCCAGTTGACGTACACACGGACATACGTCACAGCAGGTTCATCGGGTCCACAAGGCGCGTTCTCAAGGGTGACCACGAAGTCTCCTGAGGAAATAAGGCCAAAATTTAATATATTTTAGTAGAATATTTCAATAAACAATATCTTAATAGAGATGCCGGTACAGTCTGTGCTAATACATGTATATATTATAATAATTTAATAGAGATGCCAGTATAGTCTGAGCTAATACATGTATGTTATATATTATAATATGTTAATAGAGACGTCAGTATATTCTGTTCTAATACATGTACGTATGTTATATACTGTAATTATTATAATATGTCAATAGAGATGCTGGTACATTATATCCTAATACATATTAGAATTGTGCAACAGATGTGCTGTAACAGAGCAGCTTAAATTTATTAATGGCTAATAGAAGAGCCAGGATTCAAATTGAGGTAATGGGTGCAATGGAAGCAGAAACAATGTTGTATATTGAACAATGCAATGTTCAAGTATGAACATGTACATGCTGTACAATAACAATTATCTGTATTAAGAAATGAGTACAATAAACAATTCAGAAATGAATAATACGTGAGAACTTTTACTATTTCAGTAGGTGTATAAATAGCAAATGTGAATAAACAGAATATATAAATAATGAAAAAAAAGGACAAAAGACATCAGGATTGTCAGAACATTTGATATCAATACTTGAATAACATAATTAATCATTATTAAACTAATTACCATATTAACTAAATAAAATGAGGGATGTATGTTAACTAAAACTCAACCATAGGTAGAGCATCAAAAGCATAAAATACGTGAATAAAAAATTTCAATTAGTTTAATTGACATGTACTCAAAGCAGCCATAATTGCAGAAGGAGATGATAATAGAATGTACTGCAGACTATGGTATTTACACACTGTAAACTCCACAGTATACATAGAATACTGTTGGTGAGAATAGTGATATTTAGGATAAGCGAAAAGCCACAGCATCAGGTCGTCATATCATTAGTTTGCTTTAATGAGTCTAATCCCAAGTTCACCATGAATAAAATGAGTATACAATATACTATACTAAATTGTTTACCAGGAGACTGACCTAGTAAACAATTTATTGTTTACTAGGTATTGTAATTCAAGTATTGTTTTATTCTAAATTGTTTACCAGGAGACTGTATACTTGTATTGTAATACAAGTATTGTTTTATTTTAAATTGTTTACTAGTAGACTGACCGAGCGGACAGTAGACAATCTGCTGCACCATGTCAACAGTAGGGAACCCCCCCAGAGACCTGCCTCCCTCCTGCAAGTCCCTTATGTTCACCCTGAAAAGTAATCAATTATTAATTGATCATTAAATTATTATTTCAATAATTATTGTTATTAATATTATTATTATTATTAATAATAATAATTTCAATATTAAAAATAATTAAATAAATTATGTACTTGTTATAGCATACACCGTACATAAATACATAAAAAAAACATTCTAAGCCACTCATGAGTTGTGAAAGAGCTCTCCCTAAGATAATGTTATGCAGGCAAAAATTCTGAATCTTATGATACTCACAACAATATTGCAATGAAATAATAAAGAAGAAATAAATCATTTCTTGGACATAATAAATATAATGTAAAGTATCTGAGATATATTTTTTATACATGTGTGCCTAAATGTAACAAGGAATATGAATGAATAAATTTTTCCCGGACTATTCTTTGCTTTTAAATTTTTATTTAATTTGTGATTTAAGCAAACAAGTGACATCAATGTAACACAAATGTTGCGAAGTCAAAGAAGCAAATGTGGTGCATAGCTAACCAAATATTATCAACCTACTTGGAAAATTAAGTTTTTTGAAACCTGAGAGCGAGTGTATCCCTAGGGTGAATAAAATAACATTGTTGTGCTGACCACAAAAAAGAGAGGTAACAAGGTGCTACCTACCTCTGCAGTCAATACAATACCTATTTATTAATATTCATTATCAATAACACACTAATCTCCATAGCTGACAAGCAGAATAGGATAGAATTTTAGGAGGAAAAGTTCATCCAGTTGTTCAATATGGCTTTGATGGCAATAAGGCTACCAAGATGGCAATAAGGCTACCAAGATGGCAATAAGGCTACCAAGATGGCAATAAGGCTACCAAGATGGCAATAAGGCTACCAAGATGACAATAAGGCTACCAATGTACTCTCTAATCATTCGTCATGATTCAAGAAATAGAAATATTATTCAAAAATCTGCCATAGAATATTTTAAAGGATGTACCCATGTTTAATGTGCCGTTAAAATTTCCATCTGAGAATTTCATATCCAATTTCTCCAGTCAGCGATGCAGTTGTCATTTGCATTTTATTATTGCAAAGTTGTTATTATTTAAATTTCAGTATTGGGATACTCACATTATATTTATCTTATACTTGTAATGCTATTATTATTGTTATATTAGTAATTCAATGGTGTTATTATTTACCTATATCTTATTAACACAATGCCATCTTTATTTTCATATAATTATTGCAATGCATAATGTAGTCATTATTTTTTTATGATTTTAAACTGAGTAAGGAGCTGGACTCCAAAACATTTTTTCATATAAAGAAATGGTTAATTTTCTGGCTACTTTTTTTTTAATTTTTAGTGACTTTGGGGTCTAAGCAGTCAATTAATCTTGACTATTAAAACAGTTTATGTATATTGTGCAATTATTATTTATATTATATGATTTATTTTGTTGGTTGTTTGTACCTGTGCTCTCCCGCCACCAGCAGCAGCTCCCCAGGGCCCGCACAGCAGCCATGACAGTCGCCTCTGTCAGCCAGCACAGCAACGTCCTGCTTGGTGAAGTGGTGCACGCTCACCACGCGGACCATCTGTAATGGCAAATATATACATAAAAATATATGTTTATATATATGTGTATGTCCAGAATATATGTCTCAAGAATGTAAACATGGTACATCTAAGTATCTTTCTTGCCAAGCCTAATCAATTAGTTTTGTTCTATTCAGAAAAAATTTTTTGTTTACTTTTCATCATTATTTTTCAGAATATGTCAAGACAAAAAAAAAAGTCCAAGAAAATAATTAATGATGAGATATGCTGAAAGAAAATAGAACACAAGAAATTTTATATTTTTCTTCCTTGTGCAAAATAATAACTTTTATGCTTTAGATTAAAGCAAAATGGCAAACCAAGATAAAATGAAGCACTGCATCCATTAAAAAAATTCATTTAAAAGAAAATGTACATATATATTAGAAACATTTTCTGAATACCGTATATCTGTAAAATTTCTCCTGCTGCACTGGTAGCTATACAATCAAAAAAATTCACAACATAAAACACATAATTACAGTAAATTTATTGTAAATATCAAGCATTTATGTTCGATTATTTGGCATCGAATCCAGCAAATAAAACTTACCTTCCCAGAGCTATCACAGAACTGCTCCACGCTGCAATTTATATGACACTATGCCCCTTGCATCACAGTCAGGATGATATTTCTATTGAATGTTTTATATCTTATTACATAAAGTTATTTTCTAAGGTCCATCAAAGTAATATCTGAAAAATCATAAAATTAATGATTGACAAAAATACGCACACTTCTCTCATGTTGATTTAATTACTCACAACATTGATTTAATGGTAATGAAATATGGAAAGAAATAATGTAAAAGAATTAGTTTACTTTGATCTTTAGATGTTATCACTAGGCCTATAGAAAATTTTCAGGTAGGTACATACTACATACTGCGCAATTATTTATTGAAATTTAATCAATAGGTAATGTGAGCATATATTTCCTTGATTTTGTGGCAGGTACCATTTAATATTGAGCCTCCTTGGCTAGGATTGGACGGACAAAAAATTTATGAAGCTAATCATTTTTAGCCTCTGGATTGGTAACAAAAAAGTTCTTCCTGCTCTCAGATAGCACTGCCAGTGTAATTTCTAATCATTGAAGGCATTTTAGTAAGCATTTTTTGTAATGGCTTATAGAATTGTTGTAAAAGCAGTGACCGAGTCCTTGGTTACCTTAGAATCTATCCTTTTAAAAGAATTATTAGGAGAGAAAACAAAAATAAGGCCAAGGGAGCCAAATCTCTACCATAGAGTGGCAAACAAAACATTGAGCAGTTAACACAAGAGGCTGTGTGAGCCAGAACATTGCTGTGTTACTGTTCCCTGTCAGCTGAGCAACTTCTTGACCTGTAATTGAACCTTCTTCCAATTAGGTTGAGCAATTCCACATAAAATTTAGATTTTACCATATAAAAGTATATATTTATCTAGGGAGTTATAATTCATAGTAAATGCTGGCATTTATATCAAAAAGGCAATAAACATTATATTTTACTGTTAAGTTAGCTTATCCTTGGCCTGTTTAAGGTAAAGATTGCCAGGGCAAGTCTCCCCACAGACATGCTGCATGAAAGTCTGCCCAGACTCTGGATCCTACTTGAGAAAACAAATAAACCTTGAATTTATCAGCTGGATATCCCTTTGACTGAATTCAGTCAGTACATGCATTCTTAAAAATAAAGTTTCTAATTTTTTTATAACTAGAGTCACTAGTTGAAGTTCGGAAAGAAGATATTCTTCACACCTCCATCCAGAGCTACAATTAGATTTTTAGCTACAATATATTAGTTTTGAAATTATACATCATGCATGTATAATTTTTCTCATTTAATCCAATATTGAGTTGTACTATTTAAATTTGAACAAAATATCCAGCTAAGGGTTGGAGGTGATATGTAAATATGTATTTTCTAAACCTGAAATAAATTAGACAAAAGTTTTTTGTTTTTTAATGAGTTGACTTGACTGAGATGTTTGAAACATTTATATGCGGAACTGAACAATAAACTTTACTGAAACCCACCAAGAAAATTGGAAAAATGACACCTGTGAACAAGACAATTCAAGTGCCAATTAGGCTGAAAATTTTATCTGATACTACTACTGACAGTAGATTATTCTACTTAACTCTAATTGCCACGGGTGTTTGTGCCACGCTACAACCTTAGCTACAAATGATTTCTGCCCCCTCCCCCCATTTCTCAGTCAAGTATTTTTTAGGTTTTTTCCATTTTAAATACAATGTGATTATTTTACCAGGCATTAATATAGATTGTTTTCGATCAAATGCAGTCTTCAAATGCATAATTGTGAACTCGAATCCATTAAAAAGTATGAAAATGAAAGGACAAAATTTATGGTCTCAAGCAGAGCCATTTCCATGTATGACAATTCCAACTGCTCGATATTGTGGTGAAACTAGTGATGCTATCAGTGGTGACTGGTGTGGAGACTAAGTTATTCACATGTGCATGTGCCTGGAGCAGCATGTGCAGCACATGTGCATGTGCATGTGCATGTGCAGTTATCTTCACCCATTTTTATGACTTTTGCCTAATTAATTAAAGTAATAAATAATTAGATAAACAATCCATTTTTACCAACAATTTTTGACAAAATGACAACTGGCAATAAAACAATAGATTTTACTTGCAATTTTTGGAAGATTTTGCCTGATATTATCGATGGTTTTGATTAATGATTAGTAGTTAATTAATTAATTTTCATTGAATGATTAGTTAGTTAATATAATAACAGAAAAACATAGGTACTAATTGTAATTGGGGATTTCTACATCCTATGTTACCCATTGTTACGTATTCAAATTGAATACCGTAGGTACAATAAAAAATTTAGTCTTCTTGTATTTGTTTCTTGTTTCACAGGCTAAGAGAGCCTTGCTCACGTTTCCTTCCTTGCTTACTTCAAGTTTCAAGACCTCACCTTTTTAATTCGAAGTTACAAATGTGTAGACTTTCGTCTCGAAAGGGAGAGGGCTAAAAAGTCCAAACTCCAAAAGTCAGTTGAAATTTGTACACTCTGACCTCTCATATCTTTATAGTTTATTCCTTGCGTAGAGCGAATTTAATTTCATGTTCAATTTAATAATGGCTTTAAAAGCATGGGTTTTGTTGCACGTTGTATTTTTTTAGATGATTTTCTTCTTCTTCGGATCCGTTTTTATGAGGACTCGGTTGTTCACCACCCGCCTCACGTCTGGATGGTCAGCAATGGCCAGACTGGAGCGGCCTGTGGATAAAAGGCCAGATTAGACTTTGAAAACTTTGAGGTTGTTTTGTTAGTTCAACAAGCTACTTCAAATTAGATTAGTAAATCGAGCAAGGTTAGTCACCCTTACCTATCGGGAGGGCCTACCCAGACAGGGAGCATGGGTCAGATGGTCCAGCCTGGGCTGGTGCAGCCTGGAGCATCATTAAAATCCATACGGGGGGG